>NC_084613.1:51455449-51552949 GCF_033978795.1 Nerophis ophidion
TTAAAAAGTAAAAGGGATTTATATAAACATTACAGCCACACTATGTGTTTCAGGCCTCAACTAATTGCAGAGAAAAGTCAATGCAAATAGCAATACTGATCCAAATATGCCAGTTGCAGTATATTCTTGAATAATGAAGACCACGTTGGTGTGATGTATGTAACAAATACAACCCAATTGTAGTTTGTGTTCAAGAGTGCAAACACAAGAGAAGTGAGAAATGTGTGCTGAGAATAAAGATGTCCACAACCCATGTTTGTGCGCTTTACATTTTCAACATGTGTAACTGTGTTGACTCTAGAGAACTGCATCACCAGCCACAAATAAACATCTCTCCAAGCACTTGCTATTGACCACTGCCTGACAATCAAAGATATGTGACCAATTGAGGCAAAAGAGCTGCCAAAAATAAAAATGATGGCAGCTCTTCCATATTCTTTGTGAAACAACCCATACTCCTACCTAAGCTGGTTAGGGATTCTCTTATTTCTTTGTAACTCTCTCCACCCCATCCTCCAGTGCTTTGGGGGAGCTGGGAGAGCTGCTGAGGGAAGGGGAAACGAGTGTTATTCATAAGGCATGGCAATACCAAAAGGCACAGTAGTTCTTCAAGAACAAACAATAAGGCTGTAAGTTTCCTGCAATGAGTTACTATCAACAATGCAACTACCTTTATTAAATAATACTCATAATTGTACAATGTTACTATTACTCTGATACAAACACTTGAAGGGACCAGGACATTTTTTATTTTGCAGACATCAGTAAATATAACTGACTAATTATTTTAAATCTGCATTTAAACACATTTTTTTTTAAATACAAAATGGTGGATATTTTTGTCTGCTTTTTAAGTGGTTGCCATATTTTCAAGGCGATCTCTGGTGGGAATGTGCTCACCAGTGTGATAGCATATGCAAACCTGTGCCGAAAGACCTGCGCCGATATTTGGTAAGTCAATCAACCAAAGATAAATAAAAATTAGGTCGATAAGTTTTCCGAGCATTGATAAATTGCCATGTGTGTGCTTCGAGAGCACTCGCACATTTGTATCATGGCAAAATTAAAGGAAGGGGGTGAATTATGTTGTCCTCATTAACTGTCTAATTATTTGTGCAGCAACGTGGGGCCGCTGGCTCACTAGCATCAGAGTGCAAAAAGTGCTAAATGATCACAAAACCAAATTCTACCGCACCAGTGTGACATTATTTCAGTTTAAACCTTTGAAACAAGATGAGCATATCAACACAAAGGAGCCAGTTTTACGTATGTACTGGAATACAATAAACCTGCGCACCAACTTGAAACATAACCACTCGATAGTTCACACTCACTTCGCATTTGGTACACAAACCAGGTCAATGCAAACAAATTGGTGAAACAAAGACATAGAAAGTGTGGTTAATTTAATTGACAAAGACATGCTGCCATGTAATACTTAATAAAAAATAATCATTTCAAAAAATGCTGCAAACAATGCAAATATCATGTTGGCGTTCCTCAGAATCTGCCACACATTAAGTTTTTTTTTGCATATGACTTGTTAACATAGTGTTTATATTTTTACTCTGCACTTTTTTTTTTTTTAAATGTCCTAACTTGATTGTCAGTTAAGTACAGGTAATATATAACTCTACCTCTGCCCCCATGTTTAATACTGAAATGCAACTTTGTTTGACAATACTTTACTTAGCCATTTTATTTATTGATTTAGTTGTGTGTACAAACCCTGTTTCCATATGAGTTGGGAAATTGTGTCATATGTAAATATAAACAGAATACAATGATTTGCAAATCCTATTCAGCACATATTCAATTGAATGCACCACAAAGAAAGGATATTTGATGTTCAAACTCATAAACTTTATTTTTTTTTTGCAAATAATAATTAACTTAGAATTTCATGGCTGCAACACGTACCAAAGTAGTTGGGAAAGGGCATGTTCACCACTGTGTTACATCCCCTTTTCTTTTAACAACACTCAATAAACTTTTGGGAACTGAGGAAACTAATTGTTGAAGCTTTGAAAGTGGAATTCTTTCCTTTTCTTGTTTTATGTAGAGCTTCAGTCGTTCAACAGTCCGGGGTCTCCGCTGTCGTATTTTACGCTTCATAATGCGCCACACATTTTCGATGGGAGACAGGTCTGGACTGCAGGCGTGCCAGGAAAGTACCCGCACTCTTTTACTAACACGTGGCTTAGCATTGTCTTGCTGAAATAAGCAGGGGCGTCCATGAAAAAGACGGCGCTTAGATGGCAGCATATGTTGTTCCAAAACCTCTATGTACCTTTCAGCATTAATGGTGCCTTCACAGATTTGTAAGTTACCCATGCCTTGGGCACTAATGCAACCCCATACCATCACAGATGCTGGCTTTTGAACTCTGCGTCAATAACAGTTTGGATGGTTCGCTTCCCCTGTGGACTCATCAGACCACAGAACACTTTTCCACTTTGCATCAGATGATCTTGGGCCCAGAGAAGCTAGTGGCGTTTCTGGATGTTGTTGACAAATGGCTTTCGCTTTGCATAATAGAGCTTTAACTTGCATTTACTGATGTAGCGACAAACTGTATTTAGTGACAGTGGTTTTTTGAAGTGTTCCTAAGCCCATGTGGTGATATCCTTTAGAGATTGATGTTGTTTTTTTATACAGTGCCGTCTGAGGAATCGAAGGTCACGGTCATTTAATGTTGGTTTCCAGCCATGCCGCTTACGTGGATTGATTTCTCCAGATTCTCTGAACCTTTTGACTATATTATTGACCGTAGATGTTGAAATCCCTAAATTTCTTGCAATTGCACTTTGATAAACATTGTTCTTAAACTGTTTGACTATTTGCTCACGCAGTTGTGGACAAAGGTGTGTACCTCTCTTCATCCTTTTCTTGTGAAAGACTGAGTATTTTTTGGGAAGCTGTTTTTATACCTAATCATGGCACCCACCTGTTCCCAATTAGCCTGCACACTTGTGGGATGAGCATTCCTCAACTTAGTCAGTATTTATTGCCACCTTTCCCAACTTCTTTGTCACGTGTTGCTGGCATCAAATTCTAAAGTTAATGATTATTTGCAAAAAAAAAAAATTATCAGTTTGAACATCAAATATGTTGTCTTTGTCGCATATTCAACTGAATATGGGTTGAAAATGATTTGCAAATCATTGTATTCCGTTTATATTAACATCTAACACTATTTCCCGACTCTTATGGAAACGAGGTTTGTATATTTTTTCAACATATTTATTGCTTTTAGTTTTGAATATTTTTTGAAGTGCAAATTTTTGCTAACCGACAAAGTATATTTTATTGTTAATATTTGATTGTTTTACTTAACTTGGAGATTTAAAAATTTACATTCCAATTAAATGTTAAAATATACGAAAAATACAAGTTTATTGCCTTTGAAAGGATATACATGCATTATTATTATCTATTATCATTACTTCAATGGTTAATTTGGTCTCATAAAAATAATGGCAATAATGTGTGTGTGTTTGTCCTAGTCGTGCACCATACAGAGAGCAGAGATTTTTTCAAGTTTGACAATGTAGACATAAATTCTGTCATCACATAAACAAAATAAACCGACTAGTAGGGCTGGGCGATATATCAAATACACTCGATATATCGCGGGTTTGTCTCTGTACGATATAGAAAATTACTTTATAGTGATATTTGAGTATACGTCCTCACGCAGTTGCTTTTAGCTGCGGGCATTACACTTTTCTCACTCTCTCTTGTATCTGCTTTTCACAGGGACAAAACTAGCGCACCTTCTTACATACGTCACATACTGGCGCAACGTCATACCCCCTCGCGGAGCACACAGGTAGCTGTGATGCTAGCGGTGTGGTAACAAACGAAGGAATAATCAATGCTGAAGAAAAACAGCAGGTGGTGGTGGTTTGACTTTAAGCGGGAAGGTTTACAATTATGCGGCAAAAGCGTTGTTACAAAAAGTAGCAGCACTGCTAATGTCTGGCACCATTTCAAAAGTCACCCGCTACAGAATAAAGAATGCATGAAACTCCGCATGTCAACATCTCCGGCCGGTGCCACAACAACAAAATGCCCAAGCAACCATTTCCAGATCAACACCGTATGAATAAAAAGTCAACAACAGAAGGATAACGTCCACAGTAAACTACCACATAGTAAAGGACATACACTATTGGATTTCCTTTTATGCAGCTCATTTTTATTTGACAGTTATTGAAATATCTTGTGTGACATCATGCACTAAAGTGCACTATATATATGTTTTAAACTATTGTAGTGGCGTTATGTACAAAGAGTGCACTTTATTTTAGTGTTGTTTTGATATGTCATCTTAGTGACATGCACAAAATTGCACTGTATATGTTTTAAACTATTGTTGTGGCGTTGTGTACAAAAAGTGCACTTTTAGTGTTTTTTTTTTACATGTAATCTTAGTGACATCATGCACAAAATAGCACTAATAGCTTGTTTTATAATAATAAATAAATAAATAAATGGGTTGTACTTGTATAGCGCTTTTCTACCTTCAAGGTACTCAAAGCGCTTTGACACTACTTCCACATTTACCCATTCACACACACATTCACACACTGATGGAGGGAGCTGCCATACAAGGCGCCAACCAGCAACCATCAGCATCAGGAGCAAGGGTGAAGTGTCTTGCTCAGGACACAACGGACGTGACGAGGTTGGTACTAGGTGTGATTTGAACCAGGGACCCTCGGGTTGCGCACGGCCACTCTCCCACTGCGCCACGCCGTCCCGTTTTAAAATGTATCTGACAATCTTGCACTTTCTGTTTTGTAATTTACATGAATGTTTGTGCCACTGCTTAATAACTGTTTAATAAATACAGTTATGGTAAATTGACTTAGATGTGATTTCCCTCTCTCCATGAACATTTAAAATTATTCTAAGGGACAAGCAGTAGAAAATGGATGGATGGATGGATATATTAATGCAGTATGAACAAGAATGTTTCAATGTAGACACATAGAATCATCATACTGCTGTGACTATATGCATCTAGTGTTCATTCAAGGCAAAGGCAAAATATCGAGATGTATATCGTGTTTCGTGACATGGCCTAAAAATATTGAGATATTAATAAAAGGCCATATCATGCAGCCACCAAACCGGATCCCCTCAACGCCTTGACTGCGCCTAGAAATTCTGTCCATAAAAGTTATGAACAGAAACGGTGACAAAGGGCAGCCTTGGCGGAGTCCAGCCCTCACTGGAAACGTGTCCGACTTACTGCGACTTACGGCCATGCGGACCAAGCTCTGACACTGATCGTACAGGGATTTTACCGCCACAATCAGACAGTCCGATAGCCCATACTCTCTGAGCACTCCCCACAGGACTTCCCAACGGACACGGTTGAATGCCTTCAAGTCCACAAAGCACATGTAGACTGGTTGGGCAAACCCCCATGTACCGTCAAGGACACTGCCGAGAGTATAGAGCTGGTCCACAGTTCCACGATGAAGACAAAAACCACACTGTTCCTCCAGAATCCGAGGTTCGACTGTCCGGCTTCTGTTGTGATATAGCAATAAATAATATAATGATTTGGGAAAACGCTGCCATATTAATCAAAGTTCAACTGCACACTACCCTCTGAGAAGATATTAACAGTCATCAACTGTGGGTTTTAATTTTGGTTCAATGTACCAGGAGCGGGAAGCAGTTGGAATATAATAGTGGCTAAGTACAATTGTTTTACCAAAACACAACACTATTTCTCAATTAGAAGAAGCTCAAGGAAACGTACTGAATTTAAGACATCAAATTCCATCAAAAACAGCAAAGCCTTTTTTTGAAAGTATGTTTGTAGCTTCTGTAAGAGACTATTGGTCAAGATAGCCAAGTTGTTTACTTAAAGTACCAGTGGCATGTAAAAATAAGTTGCCTCTATATTGAAGCAGTTATCAAAGATATCAGATTTATGACACCAAAAGACTTCCAAAGTTTATGAATAAATAGGTATGATCAAAATAGTATCAATCTCACAGAGATTCCCGAGCCATTTTGAGTTAATGAGGAAGCCAGTCATGTGATCGCATGACGTAGCGTTAGGAACCACACATACCTTCCACATCTACAACAATGCTTATCAAGCAAACTTTGTGAGAGCTAACAACAATTACTTTGGGAAAAATTATGATCCAGAATCTTATATTTTTTAACCCGAACACAAAGAGGATGAGCAATAAGTTTTGGAAGCCAAGTGCTACACGGATGCCACTTTATTGTGAAACTACAGCATCAGCCGCATTGCTATGTGCTAAACATAAATACTAACCATGATATAACAAACAGTCACTGTAATATCCGCCCTCTTGCTGGGATGCCGACTGACGAGACGCTCACCTAATTCCATTAAGATGAAGATTCAATCGCAATCGATACTAAAGATTAAAAAAAAGTTGACGCCACTAACGTCATTTGGTGTCTTTTGTACCATCTCAGGAGATGTCAAAGTCGACCAGCCTCTCGGTCCATGGTCACAATTGTCTACTACCAGGTAAAAGGTGCATGAATTATAGTCTAAAATGTACTTTTAGCAAGTTTGAGACAAAGCAAAGGCAACCGTTGGCTTAGTGTGTCAACAATAGCAACGTAAGATTGCATTAGTTCACTAATGTCAATATGCCGCTAAAATAGGCTGTCTGTGTTGGCGCTTATAACGACAATATCACAAATTTTGGTTAATTTTCATGTCATGACATGTGAATATAGTATTGTTGGCAGTTTCTGGATGTTTTAGAAGGTTAATGGGCACTATAGAGGACCGTCGCTCTGTTGACTCATCTAATAGCTATTTATTTACAATTTTGAATGCATAAAAAAAGCTAAGCATGTGTTCTCGTCTTACAAAAGGATTGTGAATGATGAACAGCACATCTCTTTCCAATTTTTGCATATTTTCAGTATGGCTGATCTGATAACATGGTCAGAGCGCAGAAGCGTTACTACACTGATGTGGAATCTACAGAAATTACCAAAAATATTTTTACATATTTTGCGGATTATAAATACAATTGGATATGGTAATTGTATTTCCTTGAATGGCCACCGGGGCGCTATTTAATTTAAAACCTCTTCTCACCCCTGCGCCTACCAAAGGCATGCGGTAAAAGTAAGCATGCGCTAATTAATTTAAAACCTCTTCTGACTCCTGCGCTTACCAAAGGCATGCAGTAAAAATATGAGTGTGATGTAGGATACCATCATGAAAAGCACATTTAATAAAAAAAACGTTATTATGGTCTTACCTTTATGTAAGCATGTGTCAAATACATTCATACATTTGTGGAGACTATTAGGCTCTTGCCTTTCTATTTACTCTTTGCGCGCTTCCTAGTCACGTGACCGCCACAGTCTAATCAGCTGTAGTTGTATGCCGGTAGCAGGAAGTGACTGGTATGCTCTTGCTATTTACTCTTTGGGAACTCGCTGCTCTCTCCCTGTCACGTGACGAGAGAGAGAGCACCCTCTCCCTCGTCACATGGAGTTCCGACGCCACCAACTCCAGCCGTGCCCTGCCTGTCTGTCGGACCGTCGGCTCCACAGGTATATTAATAAAACATAGCTGCTTACTGTTCTTTTTAGCATACCGGTATTCGATAGCTTGGACCTTATTTCCTACTGAATAGCTCTTAATCTTCTACCCTTTATGCGATTTCAATTTACCAGTATTGAAATCAGCCTCCTCCATTTTGAAAATGATGACAGGGGAAGTGTCACTCGTGACGTCACGAGTTTGACCCGGCGGTAATACTAAGCATGTGCTAATTATTTTGCGAAGCGAGTTTGACCCGGCAGTAATTCAAGGCAGGCGCATACTATATACCCGGCGGCAATTCAAGGAATTACGGTAAATGGATAAAATTAAACACTAATAAACACGATAGCCGGCCGGGCACAGCCCGACGAGGCAACGTGGGTCATCCCTCTAATGGGCTCACCACTCATAGGAGGGGCCATAGAGGTCAGGTGCATTAAGAGCTGGGTGGCAGCCGAAGGCAGGGCACTTGGCGGTCCGATCCTCGGCTACATAAGCTAGCTCTTGGGACGTGGAATGTCTCCTCACTGGGGGGGAAAAGAGCCTGAGCTAGTGCGCGAGGTAGAGAAGTTCCGGCTGGATATAGTCGGACTTACCTCAACATACAGCAAGGGCTCTGGAACCAGTTCTCTCGAGAGGGACTGGACTATCTTCCACTCTGGCGTTGCCGGCAGTGAGAGGCGACAGGCTGGGGTGGCAATTCTAGTTTCCCCCCGGCTCAAAGCCTGCACGTTGGAGTTCAACCCAGTGGACGAGAGGGTAGCTTCCCTCCACCTTTGGGTGGGGGGACGGGTCCTGACTGTTGTTTGTGCTTATGCACCAAAGAGCAGTTCAGAGTACCCACCCTTTTAGGATACACTCGAGGGAGTACTGGAAAGTGCTCTCCCGGGTGATTCCCTTGTCCTACTGGGGGACTTTAACGCTCATGTTGGCAACGACAGTGAAATGTGGAGAGGCGTGATTGGGAAGAAAATGAGTGGTGTTTTGTTATTGGACTTTTGTGCTCGTCACAGATTGTCCATAACAAACACCATGTTCAAACATAAGGGTGTCCATATGTGCACTTGGCACCAGGACACCAGAGGCCGCAGTTCCATGATCGATTTTGTAGTTGTGTCATCGGATTTGCGGTCTCATTTTTTGGACACTCGGGTGAAGAGAGGGACGGAGCTTTCTACCGATCACCACCTGGTGGTGAGTTGGCTGCGACAGACCTGGCAGGCCCAAGCGCATTGTGAGGGTCTGCTGGGAACGTCTGGCAGAGTCTCCTGTCAGAGAGTTTCAATTCCCACCTCCGGAAGAACTTTGAACATGTCACGAGGGAGGTGCGGGACGTTGAATCCGAGTGGACCATGTTCCGCACCTCTATTGTCAAGGCGGCTGATTGGAGCTGTGGCCGCAATGTTGTTGGTGCCTGTCGTAGCGGTAATCCAAGAACCCGTTGGTGGACACCAGCAGTGAGGGATGCCGTCAAGCTGAAGGAGTCCTATCGGGTTCTTTTGGCTCATAGGACTCGGGAGGCAGTGGACAGGTACCGACGGGCCAAGCGGTGTGCAGCTTTAGCGGTCGCGGAGGCAAAAACTCGGACATGGGAGGGGTTCGGGGCAGCCATGGAAAAAGACTTCCGGACGGCTTCGAAGCGATTCTGGACCACCATCCGCCGCCTCAGGAAGGGAAAGCAGTGCACTGTCAACACCGTGTATGGTGCGGATGGTGTTCTGCTGATCTCGACTGCGAATGTTGTGGATCGGTGGAAGAAATACTTTGAAGACCTCAATCCCACCAACACGTCTTCCTATCAGGAAGCAGTGCCTGGGGAATCTGTGGTGGACTCTCCTATTTCTGGGGCTGAGGTTGCTGAGGTAGTTAAAAAGCTCCTCCGTGGCAAGGCCCCGGGGGTAGATGAGATCCGCCCAGAGTTCCTTAAGTCTCTGGATGCTGTGGGGCTGTCTTGGTTGACAAGACTCTGCAGCATCGCGGGAGCGGTATCGCTGGATTGGCAGACCGGGGTGGTGGTCCCTCTCTTAAAGAAGGGGGACCGGAGGGTGTGTTCCAACTATCGTGGGATCACACTCCTCAGCCTTCCCGGTAAGGTTTATTCAGGTGTACTGGAGAGGAGGCTACGCCGGATGGTCGAACCTTGGATTCAGGAGGAACAGTGTGGTTTTCGTCCTGGTCGTGGAACTGTGAACCAGCTCTATACTCTCGGCAGGGTCCTTGAGGGTGCATGGGAGTTTGCCCAATCAGTCTACATGTGCTTTGTGGAATTGGAGAAGGCATTCGACCATGTCCCTCGGGAAGTCCTGTGGGAAGTGCTCAGAGAGTATGGGGTATCGGACTGTCTTATTGGGGCGGTTCTCTCCCTGTACGATCAGTGCCAGAGCTTGGTACGCATTGCTGGCAGTAAGTCAGACACGTTTCCAGTGAGGGTTGTACTCCACCAAGGCTGTCCTTTGTCAATGATTCCGTTTATAACTTTTATGGACAGAATTTCTAGGCGCAGTCAAGGCGTTGAGGGGTTCCGGTTTGGTGGCCGCGGGTTCAGGTCTCTGCTTTTTGTAGATGATGTGGTCCTGATAGCTTCATCTGGCCGGGATCTTCAGCTCTCACTGGATCGGTTCACAGCCGAGTGTGAAGCGACCGGAATGAGTATCAGCACCTCCAAGTCCAAGTCCATGGTTCTCGCCCGGAAAAGGGTGGCGTACCTCCTCCGGGTTGGGGAGGAGACCCTGCACCAAGTGAAGGAGTTCAAGTACTTAGGAGTCTTGTTCACGAGTGAGGGAAGAGTGGATCGTGAGATCGACAAGTGGATTGGTGCGGCGTCTTCAGTAATGCGAACGTTGTATCGATCCGTTGTGGTAAAGAAGGAGCTGAGCCGGAAGGCAAAGCTCTCTATTTACCGGTCGATCTATGTTCCTATTCTCACCTATGGTCATGAGCTTTGGGTCAATTGTTTGCCCCAGTCAGGGGGGGCGCAAACAATTGAAAGGAGTGTGTAGATACTTATTTCATTTTTATTTTTTTTAAGTTTACACTTGTTCAAGAGCAAGTATTGATGCTGAGTTATAGATATTTTATCCCACTCAGGTTGTTTCTGTGTTTTGCTTTTTTAAATAATGTTTACAACATTATTTGCACTTTATACTGTTCCCTTTTTACTATTTAATGATGCCATTTTTGTTTGTCATGTATCATTTTTTCTATTTTGTTTTTATTCCTGAATACCAACCATTGTGTATTATTCAATCTCACCTAATTCAGCTGGCTAGTTGTTATCAAGAGTGCTAAAACCCTTTTCAACATGAATCTGACAACTAAATAGGCTAAATAACTTGACACTTTATTACACGCTCGGATAGGCCAGTATCGGCCAGTATTTGGTATCGGATCGGAAGTGCAAAAACTGTATCGTATCGGATCGGAAGTGCAAAAACCTGGATCGGGACATCCCTAAACTGCATGCTGCACAGTTTATTTTAAAAAAGCAGACAACAAAATTATTCCAGCACCTGGAACAACATTGAGCCAGGTGGAAAAAAATGCAATTCTTTACGAGGATATCAACAACAACAAACTCCACCTAAGAAGCAGCTTACGGTGGTGGAAACACAAAGTACCATTCATGATGAGAAAGGAGCACAATGTACAGTCAGCCAGCACATCCATCCATCTTCTACCGCTTATTCCTTTTGGGGTCGCGGGGGGCGCTGGTGCCTATCTCAGCAACAATCAGGCGGAAGGCGGGGTACACCCTGGAGAAGTCGCCACCTCATCGCAGGGCCAACACAGATAGACAGACAACATTCACACTCACATTCACACACTAGGGCCAATTTAGTGTTGCCAATCAACCTATCTATCCCCAGGTGCATGTCTTTGGAAGTGGGAGGAAGCCGGAGCACCCGGAGGGAACCCACGCATTCACGGGGAGGACATGCAAATTCCACACAGAAAGATCCCAAGCCTACTCAGGACCTTCGTACTGTGAGGCAGACGCACTAACCCCTCTGCCACCGTGAAGTCCCCACCCTGCACATCCAAACTGGACAACTCATACACGTGTGTGCTGCTGCAAAACTCTCATTGAATTATAACACAAATAATCATTAATATAATGATATAGTACATGCGCACTGAAGTGTACATTGTCTTTAAAATCAGTACACACTAACAAGGAGCCCAGAAAACTCCATGGAAAAGCCTGCGTTTATCCACTTACCAAAACTATAGAGTAATCTCAATGTTTTATTTGTTTATTCATTTGCATACAATGTACAATGCTACTTTTTTATTTACAGATCTATTTTATTCAAGACTGAAGTTTTAAGTTTGCACTTTGATATGATTGATTTTTATTACTTTTCAATTATTAATGGTATCTTTATGGAGTTTATTTGCACACAATGGGCAATGCTAATTTTTTTTTACAGAAGTATTTTATTCAGCCTGAAGTATTTCCTCACAGAGGAAGCTCCTAATTTAGTTATTAAAAATGGTCAAAAACAAGCATTATACGAATTACATTTTTTCTAAGAATAAAATGTGGTGTATATAATGTTATTTCAAGTAACTAGTTTTTGTTAAAATTAAAACAAAACTTGTTTTAATTATCTTTGTCATTTGTATTCATTGGTTTCCTTAAAAAGAAAGTAAAAAAACAAAACAATTCGAACAAGAAAATACTTGTGTCCGTTGTCAGCATAAGAGTGGCAACAAAAGCTAAAAAGAGCATCCGACTTAGTGTTTACTTCTGGACGCTACAATTCATTACATTACTTAATTTTGTTTTCATGCAAAAACAAAACTAATTTTTAATGTGCGGTGGCTAATATGTTGCAATGGCGCACCGCCACAAACAAATACATTAAGGGGTAACTCGGCCAATAAATAAGTGCTTACTAAAGTAAGTGTAGATAAAACCGCGTTACAGCAGAAAGTAAGCAGCAGGCATTAAACACGTAGATTAATAAGAGTCTAGAGAACAAATGATACAACATTGATCATCAGGCAGCCTGCGGCGGACTGATCCCATTCAATTTACAAGAGAGAAAGACACTTAAAATGTAATCTGCAGGATCTCGGGGTGAAAAAGAGACTGTGTATTCATGGCATACTCAATGGTCATTTGTTACTGCAATCTGCTATGGAATATCACCGCAAGAGCCACTGTAGTACCCAGTAACTAAAATGAGGCAATAATTTGGGCTGTCTTATTAATTGGATTCAAATATTCAACAATTGGATTCAGAGGGGTCTGACTCTCCTATCAACCTTTTCATTCATCTAGGTCAGGGGTCTCAGACACGCGGCCCGCAAGACGTTATTTTGCGGCCCCCACCTTAATATGAAAGTTTAATGTTAGTGCGGCCAGCAAGTTTTATATGAATGCCGCTTGACAGCGTTGTGTGCGGAGCTGAAGGAATCTACCAATCACGGTGTAGTATATAGCTCTCGAGGGCCGAACATTGACGTCACTTGCGTGATACAAGCACAGAAATGTTTTGCCGCTTTTCCACTTGACCCGCACGCGCTCTTCCTCCCTCGCTCTCTCTGTCACCGAAAATGTCCATAACACAGCCAGCCGAGTCCCACGGGTAGGAGGGGATAAAAGTTGCAAAAGTCGGCAAAAGTCCCCAAAATGTTAAAAATACCTACTAAGGTTCAAGTCCTAAAGTCCCGCCGCTTGCCGCGCAAGTCCCGGATGCCCAAAATGTCCAAAACGCACCCAGCCAAGTCCCACGGGAAGGCTGTGTGTGTCTCTCTCCCGCTCCCTCTCGCGGCGCCGCTGTAAACAGTACGAGTGCTTCCGAAGCACTCAGCCAAAGGACTGAGCGACAATTCAAAACTGTGGTGCACTGAACACCAGCGCTGATTATCCGACAAAAAAGTCGCTGAGCAAATCGAACGTGTAACACGTTAGTCGTGATGTCAGCCCGTTCGGAGCTAATTGTGCTATACCGTAACTGTAAACGCCACGGCGAGTCCCCACCCCCTGACCTCTCCCTCCTCCCGTTGGCTCCAGACAGAGACGATTTTTGTTATTTGGGTCCAAAATAGCTCTTTCAACGTTCTGGGTTGCCTACCCGTGCGTTAGTGGAAAAGCGGCAAATGAGTGAAAGCGACAGAAACGTTGCAATGGAGACTGATTTATTTACTTAATTATCATTTTGTTCATTTATATTTTGATTTTCTTTTGTGTTGAAAATAAAAATAAAGACATTTAAAAACTTTTTTTTTAATCTTTTCTTGCGGCCCAGGTAAATTGAGTTTGAGACCCCTGATCTAGGTCATTGTCATCTCAGGGCACTCAATCGATCGCAACCGAACTGCTTTGTTTGAGACGTTTTGCTTCTCATTTGAGTAGGCTTAATCAGTTTGTGCTCATAGACTTAGATTGGTCAGGTCTAGTCTAGCGGATGGTGCCAAAACCCCAAATACATATACTCTACCACTGTTGTACCATTAAGCCAATCCAATGTAACCTGCCATGCCTGTCAACCTGCCTACTAAACAAGTAAACTGCCATATGCCAAACTAACTGTCCTTTCCATTGTGTCCTGACCGACGCCCCGGGGGAAAATGAGACTACCTTTATAGAACCATACAGTCCTTTATAACTCTCCGCAACATTGTGGTCCTTCTGTGAGGCTGGAGGAGACGTACCCCAATGGCTTTGAGTTAAGAATCCCCTCTACCTCCAGTAGTGGTACCTCTGGGGGTACTTGAAAGTATGCCAAGGGGTACGTTTTTCAAGGTACAGTTGACAACCCTAGCACTATACAACATGGTGTTGGTGGAGAAAGAAGCTTGTTTATTAGACTTTATCTTCATTAGCCAAACTATTTTGTATATTATATTGATATCAAAGAGTAAACATGTTTTTTTATACGTAAGACCAGATCTCATGTATGAACACTACTGTATCTATATGCATATGTACATACATACATTTTGAATGTGTTGTGGGGTTTTTTTAAATAATACTTGGTTAAAAGAGTTCAGTATATGCTGTTTTTGAAAATTTTGAGCATATTTAAAAAATACCGCGATAATAATAATAACCGTGATCCTTTTCGGCACAATAACTGTGATAAGAAATTTTCATACTGCGACATCCCTTGTAGAACTATACGATACTTGTTTTATTAGAAATTGCAACAGTGGAGGATATTAGCATGCATGTGCATGTCAGAGCAAGTTTGCCTCTCAACAAGAGGATAGAGAAAAATAAGGAACTTAATGACTACAACTTAGGACTACAGATGGATAAAAATGACAGACTTGCGCAAAGCTCTTCAGGTAAAACTACCACATATAGAGGTATCTGCTGACATAACTAAGGCAAAATATTTTATATAGTCTCAAATTCCAAACGGACCATTTTGAGCAAGTTTGGAAGCAAGCCTGATCGTTTTACAAACATCACCGCCATGCCTCAATGGTCTGATTTCACATTTTTCCAACTTATAGGGAGCCGAAATACACAAAAACAAGTACCAACAGGTAAGAGGAGTTGGTTTTACATAATAGAGCACAACGCTAATAATCATTCTTCTTTCATGGCTCTACCAACTGTGCCAACTTCATCCTTCACACCTAAAAATTTGATCGCTCTCATCCACAGCGAGTGTTAAGTGCTCTAAATTCGTGTTGGTTTAATACAACTTTACATCGCTACATAAAAAGGCCGTCTATTGGTCTGTCACTTGTGTGTCACTGGTGTTATTGTTAATAGATTTGTTACTTTTAGCAATAAACGGAGCGCAATGTGGGAATTTACCTCGGACCGTCAAAATTACTGTTTGAACGGGGTGCAGCTGGGAATTGAATCACTCAGGTTCTACAAGAAGACAAATCATGATGAAGAGCGTATTAACTTTCCCCATCATGTGACACTCATCATCAGCTAAAAAAGAGAGCCAACTGAGTTGCTTCTAACGAGTAAGATGACTTGATCACTGCTTTTATTTTTATGAGCTCGCTATTGTCTGACCTTACAAAAGGATCTACAGTAATGGTGTTTAATTTAAGGCACAGCGTATTCTGTATTTATGCCGAACAGTATAAAACAGAGGTGAAGACCTAAGTGCCCATTTGTACGAAACACGACATAAAAACAATTAAGATTTAGCAGCTAAGTTCTTCTTTTGTTGATATTAACCACAAAATGTATCACCATTAGACACAGACATATGAGCACCCTTTGAGGGGAAAAAAGAGGAAAACTGACGAAAAAAATGGGGAAATTTCTATTGACAAGGCACAAAAGAAGATTTTAAAAGTCAAGACTACTTTTCCTGCGATTGGGTGCTTTTGAACACCATTCTACCTTTACATTTATTCTCATTTACCATCCTTTTTTGGGTGTCTTTTTTATACTTAAATATCCCATGTAATGTACCACAGAATTTCAAGTTGTTTTATTAGCTAATTTACAAACATTACCATCATTTAATGAGTAATATAAAATTATATAACATGCATGCAAAGTACTCTGAAAACGTTTCCCATTTGGCAACGCTATCCTATAGCCACAACCCTGGGGTAATATACCTCTGGTGTTGTGACCTCTGTTTACATCAGTCAGATCAAAAATATATCTTCTCGCTGGCTACTAAAAAATGCTCTGAACAACAACTGGTTCAGAACTAACAGTGTTCGGATCGTAATCATCCAAATGTGATTAGCAGCAAAGAAGAAAGCCGACAGCGTTGTAGCCCGCGGAGCTAACGCAGGCAACAACAACTGAGCTAGCTAGATGATGCTAAATATGCTAACTAGCGAGCTTGTTTTGGCGCCCCTGATCGTCTCCCTGTCGTCCTATTCAGTGCACCATTTAGACAAGAGTAACATCAAGTACCAGAGGCTGAGGCGTGTGTTCTACAAATGTTGCTTAGAACCCTTTTTTTTTTATATTTCATTAAAAAACCACAGGTGTGATATTTTCACACGTTTTAGACGTTGGACTCAACCAGGGCCGCCCTTTGTCGCTGGTGCTGTTCATTATCGTTATGGACAGAGTTTCTCAGTGCAGTCGGGAAGTGGAGGGTTTTCAGTTTGGTGGCCAGAGGATCGCATCTTTGCTTTTGCAGATGATGTGGTCTGTTGGCTTCATCGGGCTGGGACCTTCAGCGTTCACTTGGGAGGTTTGCAGCCAAGTCTGAAGCTGCTGGGATGAGGATCAGCACCTCCTAATCTGAGGCCATGGTTCTCAGTCGGAAAAGGGTTGACTGCACCCCTTAGGTCGGCAGTGGAGTTTTGCCTCAAGTGGAAGAGTTCAAGAGTGTCTTGTTCACGAGTGAGGGAAGAATGCAACGCGAGATTGACAGACGGATTGGTGCAGCGTCTGCAGTGATGTAATCACAGCACCGGTCTGCTGTGGTGAAGAAGGAGCTGAGCCAGAAGGTGAAGCTCTCGATTTATCGTTCAGTCTATGTTACTACCCTCACCTATGGTCACAAGCTTTAGGGAAATGACCAAAAGGAAAAGGGTTGCAAATACAAGCGGCAGAAATGAGTTTCGTCAGCAAGATGTCTGGGATCACCTCAGAGATAGGGTGAGGAGCTTGGTAATCCTGGAGATACTCAGAGTAGAGCCGCCTCCTTCACATCAAGAGGAGCAAGCTGAGATGGCTCGGGCATCGACTACATATGCCGCCTGGACGCCTCCCTGGTGAGGCGTTCCGGGCATGTCCAGCTGGGAGGAGGCCTCGGGGCAGACCTAGGACACGTTGGAGGGACTATGTCTCACAGCTGGCCTGGGAACGCCTCGGTATCCCCCCTGTTGAACTAGGGGAGGTGGCCGGGGACAGGAAAGTCTGGGCATCGCCGCTTAGACTGTTGCCCCCGCAACCAAGATTGGGATAAGTGGCGGAAAATGGACGGATAGATTGATGGATGTATGAATACATTTTTTCCTGTTTTTTGAAAACATATTGCTAATAAACAAGGACTATTTTTTATTTAAGCACGACAAGATTACATTTGCATATGTTCCTAGCTTTCTTCACCCAACCATAAACTGAATGTAAAAAATAAACAGACAACCTTTATAGCTTTAATATCAGTGGCCATCCAGACTTGGAAAAAAACATTTGTCATGAAAAGCTGAACTGAAATTACAATAAATATTACAAATAATAAGAAAATTATGTTTTTTATAGTTTTACTGCTCTGAGTACACGACTACCAGTTACTGCATGTAATGGTCGGATTCCATTAAACATCTCATATTAATCACCTTCAGCAATTGGATCCACTTTACCCACATAACACACCTTTGGGGGGTTAAGTTGATTCTTGTAGAGTTGTGCAATTGTTAGTGGCATTTCAGCATCTTTTGACACAGACTTATCCCGGATTTTTGACTTAAACATTATCATTTCATTCACTTTCATCACAATGTTTGATGGCTCCACACCCGGGTCCTAAACACTTTATATGTTTCCATCCACCGGCTTCAAGCAAGCGTTAAATTGATCATTCTGGAACCACAAATTGCTGAATCGGAAGTGACCTATTTTATCCAATTAATTTGGATTTGCTGTGGGCTTTCGTAAAATGTTCTCCGCTGCTATGCGAAGCTGTTGTTTTAACAGCTTCAAGTAGCAGCGGAGAAAACTTTACAACTGCACGCGGACAGCAAACGAGATAGCGGTGTTCGGTAAATTCAGACCGGGCAGTACAGGTTGACTTTGTTTACGTTTTGCAGTTATCTTATACCGTCCACAAAAATCTAAACATTTGAAAGCAAAACTGTAGTTTATGAATGGTTAAATAAAGTTATGTTATAAGATTTGTAAGACGTTTCATAATTGTATTTAAGACCTTCTATACTCTTTTAGGAGAATTTTAAGACCTTAAATTAAAATTGTTAGATCTAAGACTTTTTAAGACTCTGCAGATACCTAAAAAATCTGCTGCAAAAATTTCAGTCTCAAAAGTTTTTTTCAACTGAACTCACAGGCCACCATTTGAATAGCCCATGGGATGAAAAAGACAGGACCAAAGATGGAATCTTGAGGATAACCTCAAGCATAACTAAAGAAGTTAAACAAATGACTTCTGACTAGTTAGAACAACACCTTAGTAACTAAAATCACATTACGAAAAACATTTGTAACTGCCAAAAAGGAGCGGACTTACTTAAGTGGTGCCTTGAGGATTGCCTCACTTATGTAAATCACAGGTTTGGACCCCAGTGTTCTGTTTGCTAACAAGGTTAAAATTTCATTGCAAACAATCTGCCAATCAGAACCAGAATCAGAATAATTTTTATTGCCGGGTTCACAAACTAGGAATTTTTCTTGGTGAAATCGTGCAACATAAAAGACATATAACCCAGAATAGAATAACATGAGCTGTAACTGAGCTATCAGATCTTGTTATTGTTTTTAAAGGGGTCCAAGTTCCAATTTTCAACAGGAGCACGTTAATGCATTTTTGGGGGGGAATTTTCTGCAAAGATGTTTGTCTCCCAAGTTTTGAACTGAACTCGGGGGGCCTGTATCGTGTCATTGCCGGGCTGCCAGTTGAATAGCACTGACAAACATACACATTGGCTGTGAAAATTGATCAACAAATAAACTTTTTATTTCAATAGATTTATATGGTAAAGATAGAAAAGTGTATTTTGTATTCAGTTATTTCACCTCTTTATTGACTTTTTTTGGTATGCTTTTTCATTTTACATTGACATTGTCATGTATGTGGATTCCCCCACCCCTAAAATACTGAGTTATCATTGGCTCATTAGAATACGTAATGCCACCACTACTATTGAAAATCAAATGTACTGTATTTTCGGACTATAAGTCGCAGTTTTTTTTCATAATTTGGCCGGGAGTGCGACATATACTCCAGAGCGACTTATGCGTGAAATTATTAACACATTACCGTAAAATATCAAATAATATTATTTATCTCATTCGCGGAAGAGACTAAGAAAATGTCAGCAATCGTCACACACACGTCAACCAATAAGAATTCGGCAGGGTAGGGTCATGGCAGAAGTGCATTGTGGGTCATGGAATGCTAACTGCCATATGCTATATGCAACTGTCGTAGCTATTAAAATGGATCATTTCATCGTTGGTGGTAACTTATAAAAAATGAGAAAAGCTGAACAAAAATGGCACCAAAAAGGAGATCATGTACTGCAGATTACACAATATCAAATATTATTTATCTCATTTCTGGAAGAGACATAGAAAATGTCAGCAATCGTCACACACACTTCAGCAGTCGTCACATATACGTCAACCAATAAGAATTTGGCGGGTGAGGGTCATGACAGAAGTGCATTGTGTGTCATGGAATGCTAACTGCTGTATGCTACTGCCGTAGCTATTAAAATGGATCATTTCATCGTTGGCGGTAACTTATAAAAACCGAGAAGAGCTGAACAAAAATGGCACCAAAAAGGAGATCATGTACTGCAGATTACACAATATCAAATATTATTTATCTCATTTCTGGAAGAGACGTGGAAAATGTCAGCAATCGTCACACACACGTCAGCAATCGTCACATATACGTCAACCAATAAGAATTCGGCGGGTGATGGTCATGACAGAGGTGCATTGTGGGTCATGGAATGCTAACTGCTATATGCTACTGCCGTAGCTATTAAAATAGATCATTTCATCGTTGGCCGTAACTTATAAAAACTGAGAAGGGCTGAACAAAAATGGCACCAAAAAAAGAGATCATGTACTGGAAATTACAAGCTGGACGTAGTAAAATATGCAGCAGAAAACGACAAGAGGAAGCGGCGCATACCTTTGGAGTTGGCAGAGTTGTTTAGAAGCGACATCGAGGATTTATCGATTAGGAGTGACAGATTGTTTGGTAAACGTTAGGGATGTCCCGATCCAATATTGATATCGGAAATCGGTCCGATATTAGCCAAAAAAGTGAATATCGGATTTTATCGGACTGAATCTAAATACTCCGATATAAGATGTCCATTTTGCGCTGCAGCACTTCTATAATAGGTGACTGGTTTGATCACACTCCAACACAGTAGGTGGCCGCGGAAGAAGAGCGTCTCTGATCCAGCATGCACAGCCCACGTGATCACAACGACGACAACGCGTGTGCTCAGCAAAGTGTAGTGATGTCGGCTGTGTGGAAGTATTTTAACTCACAGCATGCTGAAATGCTTATCTTCTTAAAAAAAAATCTCCACATTATGCTCGGACTGCAGAAAGTGGAGAAGGAGGAGGTGGAGTAGTAAGGGTAGTCAGCACTGACTGATTATTATTTGTTTTATGCTCTTGTTATTAGAGTGATATGTTTATTGTGTTTGCACTATTCTTCAGTGAAGACTAAGAGTAATTACTACATTGTTTTGGGCATAGTCAGTCAGTGAAACTGGAGCTGTGAACTCTTAATTTAGAGCAGTTGGACAGTGGACAATATTGTGTTGTTTTTGTGGTTTTTGTCCCTGCCCACAGTTGTTTCCAACATATGCTGACAGTAAAAAAATAACTGAAGTGAACTTGAATTGTTTACACTTTAAAACGTTTTTTGTTTTTTTATTGGATTTATTTAGGTTATTTTTCAGGGTCTTCTAATTTATTTTTAATTTATTCTTTTCAATTGTATAATTATGTTGGTATTAGTGGTTATTTTGCACTTTAAATATAACATTTTGTTTTTATTGGATTTGTTGAGGTAATACTCTTACGTTGAAGGTTAAAATTTATGTAACCAATTGGTTAATAATAAATGGGTCAGTTTTTCCTATACCTACTCTTGCTGACTATTGTTTTTTGTTTTAACACTACAACATCAGTAACAGTAACATCACTTTATCAAGCCTTTTCTAACATTCTACAAAACAAAATAAGGAATAAATATATGTATGATTCGTGCCTATATCGTATCGTATTGATATCGGTATCGGCAAATACTCAAGGCTACAATATCGGTATCGTATCGGAAGTGAAAAAGTTTTATCGGGACATCCCTAGTAAACGTATAGCATGTTCTATATGATATAGTTATTTGAATGACTCTTACCATAATATGTTACGTTAACATACCAGGCACGTTCTCCGTTTGTTATTTATGCGTCATATAACATACACTTATTCAGCCTGTTGTTCACTATTCTTTATTTATTTGAAATTGCCTTTCAAATATCTATTCTTGGTGTTGGATTTTATATCAAATACATTTCCCCCAAAAATGCGACTTATATTCCAGTGCAACGTATATATGTTTTTTCCTTCTTTATTATGCATTTTCGGCCGGTGCGACGTATACTCCGGAGCGATTTATAATCTGAAAAATTCGGTATATACACCTGTTTTCATATGAAATAAAAACAACTATATTTGACTAATTTGCTTTACTTTTTAGCAACTACAGTGGTTATTAATAGTTTTGAAGGATGCTCCAAATTAATAGAAATGATGACTCAATCCAGGATATAGCTAAAAGAATTAGATGCTGCTCCGTTGCAAACTTTATTCCAAATACCGCACCTAATGCCTCAATTGTGCATACTCACTTTTATAGCCTTGATGCCGGACTTGGTGATTTGGGTCATCTTGGCCTTGGAGATGGGCGGCTTGTACTCATTCAACGAGTACAGCTGCAAAACCAAAATAGGAGAGGGGGTCACTGGTCATCAAATTATAATGTCTAATATGACAACATGTCATAATATGTGTTCCTTCAAACTTTATGAACACTTTTATTTATTAATAAGTGGGGGCGGCATGGCGTAGTGGGTAGAGCAGCCGGCCAGAAACCTGAGGGTTGTGGGTTCGCTTCCCACCTATTTACATCCCCAAAATTGCTGCCGTTGTGTCCTTGGGCAGGACAATTCACCCTTTGCCCCCGGTGCCGCTCACACTGGTGAATGAATAATGAATGAATGATAGGCGCAAACTGGCAGCCACGCTTTCGTCAGTCTACCCCAGGGCAGCTGTGGC
Source organism: Nerophis ophidion (assembly GCF_033978795.1). Taxonomy (NCBI): domain Eukaryota; kingdom Metazoa; phylum Chordata; class Actinopteri; order Syngnathiformes; family Syngnathidae; genus Nerophis; species Nerophis ophidion. The sequence goes on from NC_084613.1 coordinate 51,477,967, forward strand.
TAGTGATGTAGCTTACCACCACCAGGTGTGAATGAATGTTGAGTCCCACTTCTCTGTGAGCGCCTTGAGCGCGATATAAATCTAAGTTATTATTATTATTATTAATAAGCAACACGTTGGTTTACAAAGGCTTTATGTAATTGTATGTATTATATTCGCTGAATATACATTTAATGTGGGCTTCACGGTGGAAGTGGGGTTAGTGCGTCTGCCTCACAATACGAAGGTCCTGAGTAGTCGGGGTTCAATCCCGGGCTCGGGATCTTTCTGTGTGGAGTTTGCATGTCCTCCCCGTGAATGCGTGGGTTCCCTCCGGGTACTCCGGCTTCCTCCCACCTCCAAAGACATGCACCTGGGGATAAGTTGATTGGCAACACTAAATTTGCCCTAATGTGTGAATGTTGTCTATCTGTGTTGGCCCTGCGATGAGGAGGCGACTTGTCCAGGGTGTACGCCGCCTTCAGCCCGATTGTAGCTGAGATAGGCACCAGCGCACCCCACACTCCCCAAGGGAATAAGCGGTAGGAAATGGATGGATTGATACATGATTTAATGTCAAACTTTGGCCGGTTGAGACATCACGTATGAAGAGTTAATATTTATGGGGTGTGCTGGGTGACCGCTACTTTCGATTTGACCGAGCGACTAATGGCTGAGTGTTGTTCATTTGTGTTCATATTTGCTGAGAGCTGCCCATGTTATTTCTGTCACAATGTGCCAGTGCGGGAATCTGTAATGATGTAATTGATGCTGCAGCTAGCTGGGTAGCTCGCTTTCTTATCTCGCCAATGAGGCGGGTTAGCTAACTTGTAGCTTAATAACGCTAACAGCAGGCGGTGTGAAAACCTTGATTTGATACAAAGTGAATATGACGTAGCTATCACATTCATTTTCAGACACTCTTAGTGCGTCCTCGTATTACCACAAATATTGTTGCATTAGTGTAGTTACGCGGCCTTGTGAGTGACATTACTTTGTTAGCTTCGGCTAACTAGCTTTCACGTCGGCTGACAAATGGAAGATATCGGCTACTCGTCGTTTGGTTTATTTGCGAGAATTTTCCAACTGACCTCGTTGTTGAAGGATTTCACGGCCTCCATGGCGCTGTGCTCCGGCTCTCGGATGACTTATTTCAATAACAGGTAAGAGACGTGCATGCTCGACGTCTGGTGAGATGGAGGAGACATCCAACATGGCGCACAGGCTCAGAAGGAAACTGCAGATACTCACGCCCCCAAGCGGCGGTTCGGTGTAACTACAGGTCATAGCGTTTCCAGGTTTGTTTTATATTGCAATTTGAATCGTTCTTGATGTAGAAAATCATTTAATTGTGTCATGGTTTATTAACGTTCAAATACAATCACTAAAACTCGGATATTATAATACAAATTGATATATCACAAATATGCAGTATAATCAATTTCTATGAGGAAAAAAATTACAGCATCCTGTCTTGCATCAATAAATATTTTACGGGTGTTTAAAATCTTGAAAAATGTATTTTGGATGTTGGATTACGATTTAAATATTTGCCTGGTTGAATTTACAGGTGTTTACAATCCTAGCACAGTATACCGTAATGTACAGTCCCGGTACTATAATTAAAATACATTGAAGAAAATAGTCTTACATCATCCAAACAGTTTTATTAACCCAACAATTAAAATGGTTAAGAATTATGATACATATTTAATCTGTGGTTCTCCTGTAACAGGCATAACAAGGTGCATGGCACCCATATGAGTGAGAGCATTTAAAAACATGGTTGCTACTGATGCCATCTAAATAGAGATGACAAACAAGTGTTCTGATGTAGAAAATCAAATGAACCTGGTCATGAAAAATGCCCCCCAAAAAAAGCAATTGCTTGAAATGTTTGCAAATGATTACAAAGCAAATGTAATACAATACATTTCACATTTCAATGTGATCTGCCCAATGACTGCACATATTCCAAACAAAATATTTGCATGTAGGATCCATTTGCTGGTTAAAAAGAGCTTAAAGTCGACAGTAGTCTCACATGTGATAAGTCCAAAGTCCTGAGCAGTATTTATAAACTGGTCTCTGCCACAGGAACGGCAACGGCGGCCTCTGCATCTTGTGGAGCATCTGACTCCGCCTGCTGGTCACTTTGCACACAAATTTCGTACACCAAAGGCGCGTTGGCTTCCTTCCATTCTCTGAACCTGACTGAGGTAAGCTCCGGGTTGGACAGCACCTGATCTAGTGCCTGCAGATCTGCCTGTTTGGACTGGGATGGAACAGAAAAAAAGGGAATATAACCTTTTGAATAATACAAAATATAAATATAAAACAAAAAGGATAAAAGGATGACAAGATGTACCTTCAACGTGCTGTTCAGCGTCCTGATCAGATGCAGTTTATCATTGACTGTGTGGTTTTTGCAGCGCTTTATAAAGGAGGCCCTGAATTCCCGTTTAGTTGATGGTTTGCGGTCTCCTATAGGTGAGAGGCTTGCTTCCTTCAGATGGATGTAAAGTTTCTCCATCTCATCAGAGCTGGTACTTTGATCCCCTGCAGCAGAATGATGATAATACATCAGCAATAATACACAGAGGACTAACTAACACATTTTAAACCCAAAGACTCACCCATGTCTTCGGCACCTGCCGGTCCTTCCTCGTTAGACCCCGTGTCAGCAGACTCTGGAGGAGCTGAACTCTCCAAGCCTTCTGCCTCTAATGATGGAGGTTGATGCGAGTGCACCTGGACTGAGCACACCACTGCCACTTCGCTAGTGGCAGGAGGTGGAGACGCTTGAGCGACCAGGTCTAACCATGACTGACGCTGCTTGGAGAGCGACGAGGCGGAGGAGCTCTCCGACGTCATCGTACTGACGGGTGAAGAGTGCGAGCCATTTGCTTCACTGGGGACCGTGGAGGAGTATGATTGGGGAAGAGCACCCTATAGAACCAAGATAATCAAGGTTAAAAGTTATTCTAGGTGGTGCAGTCCAGCGAATGAAAAATGAGCCAATAATACATTTTCATCTGTAATCAACTAATGCAAAAAATGCTGAGAAAAACCCTCAACTTGAAGTATTTTTGTTCAAAAGTATTACATTATTATAAACATAAATATCAATTATTGTTTTTACAGGCTTGAACATATATTTTATATTTAAAACAACAAAACACCAGGTCCATATATTTTTTTTACTTTTAATTTTCAGGAAGGAACTCTCCTGAAGGAATAAACAAAGTACTATCTATCTATCTACTGTATATAAAGAGCTAGGTAAGAACTATTTTCTGAGCAATAAATATTGAATGTTGAGCTGGTTGCTTCAGATTGCCGTATTTCCTTGAATAGCTGCCGGGCTTGTATTATGCGCCTGCCTTGAATTACTGCCGGTAAAACTCGCTCCCCAAACTAATAAGCGCATGCTTACTTTTGCCGCCAAGTCAAATTCGTGACGTCACGAGTGACGCTTCCTCTAGCATCATTTTCAAAATGTCGGAGGAGTTATTTTTACTTTTAATGTGTGTAAACCAGGGATCTTGTTCCACAGCCATACAGATCACACTAATGGTTGTGATAGAAAACAACTTCAACACTCCTACTAATACGCGCCACACTCCGCGAACCCACATTAAACGATGACAAACACACTTCTAAAGAACATCGGCCCTGCAACACACCACAAACGCAACACAACATCTACCCAGAATGCAATGCCTCCATGACTCCTGGCTACACCAAACACCTGCTGGCACAACCCCCCCCCCCCCCCCCCCCCCCCCCTTCTCCGTGCGTTGGTTGAGGTGGGCGGGGTTGGGGTTGGTGTATAATATAGCCAAGAGTCACAGATGCACGGCATTATGGGTAATCCCTATGCTGCGTTTATAATGTGCCACAGAGCCAATGCTCTCCAGAAATGTGCTTGGTGTGGGTTCACAGAGTGTGGCGCATATTAGTAAGAGTTTTAAAGTTGTTTATATCACAAACATCAGTGTAAAAGGTATGGCTGTTGACCAAATATGCATTGCAATCTCGCAAAAGAAGCAGCGAAATGCATACTTCCGGCCGGCACGCAGACAGCAAGGTGTAGAGCAGTGGTCCCCAACCTCCGGGCCGCGGATGCAGAATAATTTTTTAATTATTTCTTTTTAATCACACTCAATTTTTTACTGCATGCCATTGGCAAGCGCAGGGGTGAGAAGAGGTTTTAAAATTATTAGCGCCTGCTTACTTTTACTGCATGCTTTGAATAAGCGCAAGAGTGAGAAGAGATTTTAAATTAATTAGCGCCCCGGCGGCTATTCAAGGAAATACGGTATGTAAACCAAACAAACAGAGCCATCAATCACAGCACTAGCATATCTGTTACCAAAAGTGCTTTAAGGGAACAGATTTAACAAATAAACAATTAAAAGTATTCAAACATCTTTCTCGGGACAGAATGAGACCTATTTTTCGCTGTGGCTACATACTATCTTTATGCCGCATGGCGGTACTGTTGCTGCTCCCAGTCAAGCACAAGAAGAGGGTAAGGTAACTCGCAGGCATATAGAGGCAGTAACGTTAGAGATTAAACATTCAATTAATGTCATTCAAAAAACATAATGCTCTCAATATGAGGTCATAATTTGACACACCTTATTCTAAGTAAGCATATTTGCTCCAAGTGTGGCACTGACCTGATGTGTCCTACCAGCGGGACCCGACACATCCATTGAGTATGGTGGTGGAGGTATCTCTGTGTTTTCAGCTTCTTCTTGGTCACTGGCTTCACTGTAACACTCTGAAAGTGAACATTCTTGTCATTGCAGGGAAAATATGTTCATTAAGTCGTACAGACCTTAAACTAGAATCATGCATGACCTCCAAACATGACATACAAGCAATTACTGCATGATGTCCCTGCTCTTACCTTACTAGAGCCAGTATTGAAGGAGATTTTAATTTTTCTTTGGTTTCTGTGGTTTAGCTGGTAATTGGGCTGCATGGTTATGGCCAAGATAATAATCACGGTTATTTGTATCAATATAAAATATATTTTTACTGCACTTTCCATTTTGTCCTTTTGTCTGAGCTTTGCGCGCATTGTGGTCAACTCTGTATCAAACCATCACTCTATATGGATCGCTAGCGTCACGTAGCGGGCAAGCGATGACGGTTGAGGAAAGAAAGGCAGAGGTGTTAGCACTTAATGTGTGGCTGCAACTTGCTGATTTGTTTGGATGTGCACATTGTACAACGCAGCTTTGGGTAAGCTTTGGTTCCTCGGCGCTGGAGCATTTCTGAGTTTCAGGGAACAAGCAGGTGGTTGCTTTGAAAACGGCGAGGCATGCAGGCGTATTCCATGTTTAAAATGCGGTCCTGTTGGCACCCTGTGAATATAACCTTGCATCAGGGTAATGTGATAATACTTTTATTTTTCTTAATATTTTTAGGCTCTACTGGCTATGAGCCAATATACTTACACCTTTTGTTCTTCACTCATTCACTCTCACATAAATCCAATGTCTTTCTTTCGCCCACTAGTGGTTGGCCGATGTTCACGCTCATTTAATCATAAAAGGTCAAAATCGTGATTGTGATTGACATTTAATTGATTGCGCAGCCTTAGCTGGTAGTACCAGCAGTTAACTCGCGACCGTTCAACTAATTAGCCGAGTAGCTATCATCACTAATCAATGATAAAAATGGTTAACTTTATTCCCCCTTTCATAATTGTCAAAATATGCCTAATTTTTTTTAAATACATCCATCCATCCATCCATCATTTTTCTACCGCTTATTCCCTTTGGGGTTGCGGGGGGCGCTGGTGCCTATCACAGCTACATACAATATTATAAAATCATTTTCCCATTTTTATTTGTACAATTTTTACTTTGTCAGTTAAAAAAGTATTTGCCAGAATAGACAAACAATTGTAAGCCTCCACGTCATTTCATTTGTTAAAGAGTGTTTAACTGTCTTACGTAATAATTGAAGAATGTTAAATACCTTTACAATTTGATTCTGAGCTGTTGGTTCCACTATTAGCCTGTCTTAAAGTCACCTCACTAAATTGATCTACTAACTCCGTATTTATAGGATTGTTTTGGAAATATTTACCTATTGAATTAGCAAAAAAGTTATATGTTAAAATAAATCAAAGGGAAAAATAATTTATGTAGCTTACCAGCTGCTGTGTTTGGTGCTGTCGGCTCATAATGAATGGAGGCAAGCCCTAGCTTATTCAACCATCTACAAAAAACAAAAACACACAAATACCACAGGGGGTGTTTACAAACATTTCATTGTATTTGATGTATCTTTTGGATTCTAGTATTATTGTGTGTTGTTGGTATTACTTACAAGTTCATTTCTTCCTGGCTCTCAGCAGCGAAATAAAACGTCATGACTTGCGGGTGGCAAGCTTTGAACGCACTAGACAAAAGAACATTGGAATGTAAAACTGAGCACATGGATGCTATTAAATGAGTATTGGTACATGTCAAATAATGAAAGTCTTTATCACTAAATTCATGTAAGTGTGTGACCAGGGATTGAAAATTAAAGGAGGCTGAGAGAAAACAATTTTGAACTTACTGTTTCTTCTTGCACTCTATGGCTCGGTCTATCATGAAGTTGGTGAGGTCAATGTAGCCCTCGGCTTTCTCTGCCTGCAACAAACATGTTGACGACATATAAACGCTTTAAGCCACTTCCTGACAAAGCCGCTTCTTGTCGGGTACTTTGCCTATTTCCTCTCAGTGTGAATGTGACATTTACAAACTCAAACATGCCAAGTCACACAGTAGTTCTGAGTCCAGTAGAGTCAACTGTGGCGCGCTATTCTCGACTCAGCTTTGTAGTTTTTACTTCTAAAGGCAGGCTGGTGTAGCAACAGCAGTGATGGCGTGAGTCATTGCTGAGACTATACTGAATGTGGTGAAGCTGCATATATGAGGCCAACCTGCATAATCAAGAGCTGCATGAAAGAAATGTACTTTGACATAGCATAACATGCAAACTTTTAATTTCTTGTTAGTACCAGTTTAGGTAACAGTCCCTTTTGTAAAGTACCGATTTGGTACTAGCATAGGTTAAAATGTAAACGATACCTAGAGATAAGTGAGCTGGATGTAGGGGCATACTTTACGCCTAGATTTTAGGCAAACATTTTCACCAAAAATATGCAATGTAATACGATTAAACACACGCTGGGGATTCAGTCTCTGAGCTTTTTTTTATTGTGTATAACTGCAAAATAAATCCCCATAAAGCCAAAACAAGTTGTAGCATACTGTAATAGTCCAATAAAAGTCAACACAAGCCTTACAGTCTGTGATTTCAGAGTATCACTGAACACACCTCACTGCTATGTTAAGTCTAAAAGCAAACAGTTAAAGGTAACATGACGCTACAAAGCTGTCCTTTGTAGTTTTGTCAAGAGCCTTGTCTTGCACTGACATCTTAAAGGCAGAGATTAAATTCGCGCACCATAAGAGAGCTACGAGCGTTGCTTACAGTCCACCACTTTAAAAGGTACCAAGTGCTCCGATTGCCTCGAAGATGAATTCCACCTTGTATTGCAGGGGTCAGGAACCTTTTTAGCTGAGAGAGCCATGAAAGCCAAATACTTTAAAATGTATTTCAGTAAGAGCCCTATAATATTTTTTAACACTGAATACAACTAAATGTGTGCATTTTTAAGTAAGACCAATATGTTTAAAGTATAATAAGTCTCTTAAATAACATTGTTATTGTGAAGCTAACCAATAATAAATAAAATCATTCTTACCATGGACGCGACTTCTTGAACAAGTGCGGTAGGAAACGGATGGATGGATTAAAATGCATGAGAATGTTTTGTATTTTGAACATTATTTTTAGCACTGTGATTACTAGTGGGATTAGTCACAATTATCGTGTTAAGCAATGTTAGCTGAGAATTATCTGAGAGCCAGATGTAGTCATCAAAAGAGCCACATCTGGCTCCCAAGTGATAAGTTGCCTACCCCTGTTGTATTGTATTGAAACAATATAGGGCGATATGGATGTGATTGCATCAGTTAACATATATATATATATATATATATATATATATATATATATATATATATAGAGAGAGAGAGAGAGAGAGAGAGAGAGAGAGAGAGAGAGAGAGAGAGAGAGAGAGAGAGAGAGAGAGAGAGAGAGAGAGAGAGAGAGAGAGAGAGACAGACAGACATACATTCATATATACACAAACACACGTAGGTGTAAATACACATTAAGTATGTATGTATGCATGTGTATATATATATACATATATATATTCACACATATACATACACAAATGTATGTATATATGTGTGTACATTTAAATATACACACACGTAAATATATATATATATATATAAATACACACATATATGTACATATATATATATACACGTACAGAAATATGTATATACAGTGGGGCAAAAAAGTATTTAGTCAGCCACCGATTGTGCAAGTTCTCCCACTTAAAATGATGACAGAGGTCTGTAATTTTCATCATAGGTACACTTCAACTGTGAAAGACAGAATGTGAAAGAAATATTCCAGGAATTTACATTATAGGAATTTTAAAGTATTAATTTGTAAATTATGGTGGAAAATAAGTATTTGGTCAATAACAAAAATTCAACTCAATACTTTGTAATATAACCTTTGTTGGCAATGACAGAGGTCAAACGATTACTATAGGTCTTTACCAGGTTTGCACACACAGTAGCTGGTATTCTGGCCCATTCCTCTATGCAGATCTTCTCGAGAGCAGTGAGGTTTTGGGGCTGTCGCCGAGCAACACAGACTTTCAACTCCCTCCACAGATTTTCTATGGGGTTGTGGTCTGGAGACTGGCTAGGCCACTCCAGGACTTTCAAATGCTTCTTACGGAGCCACTCCTTCGTTGCCCGGGCGGTGTGTTTGGGATCATTGTCATGCTGGAAGACCCAGCCAGATTTCATCTTCAAAGCGCTCACTGATGGAAAGAGGTTTTGGCTCAAAATCTCACGATACATGGCCCCATTCATTCTTTCCTTAACATGGATCAGTCGTCCTGTCCCCTTAGCAGAAGAACAGCCCCAAAGCATGATGTTTCCACCCCCATGCCTTCACAGTATGCATGGTGTTTTTGGGATGCAACTTAGTATTCTTCTTCCTCCAAACACGACGAGTTGAGTTTATACCAAAAAGTTCTATTTTGGTTTCATCTGACACATGACATTCTCCCAATCCTCTGCTGTATCATCCATGTGCTCTCTGGCAAACTTCAGACGGGCCTGGACATGCACTGGCTTAAGCAGGGGGACACATCTGGCACTGCAGGATTTGATTCCCTGTCGGTGTAGTGTGTTACTGATGGTAACCTTTGTTACTTTGGTCCCAGCTCTCTGCAGGTCACTCACCAGGTCCCCCGTGTGGTTTTGGGGATTTTTGCTCACCGTTCTCATGATCATGTTGATCCCACAAGATGAGATCTTGCGTGGAGCCCAGATCGAGGGAGATTATCAGTAGTCTTGAATGTCTTCCATTTTCTTATAATTGCTCCCACAGTTGATTTTTTCACACCAAGCTGCTTGCCTATTGTAGATTCACTCTTCCCAGTCTGGTGCAGGTCTACAATTCTTTTCCTGCTGTCCTTCGACAGCTCTTTGGTCTTGGCCATAGTGGAACTTGGAGTCTGACTGTTTGAGGCTGTGGATAGGTGTCTTTTATACAGATAACGAGTTCAAACAGGTTCCATTAATACAGGTAACGAGTGGAGGACAGAAGAGCTTCTTAAAGAAGAAGTTACAGGTCTGTGAGAGCCAGAGATCTTCCTTGTTTGAAGTGACCAAACACTTATTTTCCTCCATAATTTACAAATAAATTCTTACAATGTGAATTCCTGGATTTTTTTTTTTCACATTCTGTCTCTCACAGTTGAAGTGTACCTATGATGAGCATTACAGACCTCTGTCATCATGTTAACTGGGAGAACTTGCACAATCGGTGGCTGACTAAATACTTTTTTGCCCCACTGTATGTGTATATATATATATATATATATATATATATATATATATATATATATATATATATATGGCGGTATAGCTCAGTTGGTAGAGTGGCCGTGCCAGTAATCTGAGGGTTGCAGGTTCGATTCCCACTTCCGCCATCCTAGTCACTGCCGTTGTGTCCTTGGGCAGGACACCTTACCCACCTGCTCCCAGTGCCACCCACACTGGTTTAAATGTAACTTAGATATTGGGTTTCACTATGTAAAGCGCTTTGAGTCACTAGAGAAAGGCGCTATATAAATATAATTCACTTCACTATATATATATATATATATATATATATATTATATGTATTATATTATATATATATATATATATATATATATGAGACACTAGTGATTTAGGGCTATATAAGTAAACATTGATTGATTGATTGATATTTTTTTTGTATCTGTTACATCCATAAAGTGCTATCTTGCATAATTTTAACGTTTATTTTATTCAAGTTATTTTTTTCTACCATACTACATTGTTTATAATGCCTGTGTTGCTTTTATATGCACATTCAATTTCTACTTGAGGTCCATGAAACACAGTGTTGTAATCTACAATAATGTTTCTTCTACAAAGGAAATCATTTTGAATGTGTTGGTTGTGTTTTTAAATACAGCTTGTATATGTACTTTTTAAAAATTTTGAGTACATTTAAAAATACCGCGATTATAATGATAACAGTGATCATTTTGATCACAATAACCGTGAAAAGAAAAGTTTATACCGTAACATTCCTATATAATCTTTCTAAAGGCGTAAGTGTAGAAGTGTGAGTAAAATTAATTTAAACAGCGAGGCATGTCATACTAACGGTAATGGTAAGGGTTTAGTTAATTTGGAACATGTATACATATTACATTAAAGGGGCACTGCACTGTTTTTGGGAATTTTGTCTATCGTTCACAATCATTACAAAAGACATGACGACAGATGGATTTAAAAAAAAAAAAAAAGCATTCTAAATATTAAATAAGCGTTGAAAAAAGTCTGCATACAGCGCAGACAATGGGAGCTCCACTATTTTGCCCATAAAATCCAATAAATAACCATTCAAAAACCGCCAACAATTCTCCATTTACATTTTGTGACTTCAATATTAAACAAGTATTATTGATATTGTTATTATAAGCACTAAAGCAGACAAACTATTTATAGCGACGCCGTGATCACTACTGTCTGTTCCTATGTTTACATCATCGAGTGGTCTGCTGCTTCCTCGCTTCCTGTAAGTTAATTGTAGATCGTCACAAGTAAAAAAACAAGTCAGAAAACAAAGAAATGCTCACCACGGGATTTGTGTACCAATACAGTGCTGTCTTCTTCAGAACAAACCAGAACTTCTTCCATTTGATTCCCAGAAAGCCCATGCTCTTCTTCTTCCTGTACAGCCAGCCTTGGTGGTCTGGCTGCCCGAGCTCTTTGACTGACACACGCCGCCTGCTCATCGCAGCATTGCCTGTGCAAGACAAAAGCCACAGCGAGACACACGCAAACAGTTAATTAATGTGTGGAAGATCAAATATTTCCATTCGCCTAAAACCGGCCACAACAAGTGCCAGCATGATAACAAAAAATAAAAGATAAACAATGCATATATATTTGTTATGCTATTTTTAGCCATTTTTTTCCAGATATGAGTCACAAAAGGGCAATGAAAAACCAATTTGTTTCCATTAGCTACTGGGCACAAGTTAAGCAGAACTGAAAGTAAGAGCTATGGACACTAATAGTCCTGCCAACTTGACGCACGCCCACAGAAGCTCCAAATTACAGTAAAGGGGCCTAACAGACAATCCGATATGGACTGGAGGATGACAACTTACCCCCACGGCTCTTCTTCTTTGACTTGTGTCGCAGGGAGACCTTAAGGAGCAGAGAAAAGAGGCGAGAATAAGGGAGGGTGATATGATTGACCAAACAGCTCAAAAAAAAAGAGACAAGTGTGAAACATCCTGTTTCAAACTCAAAGCGTCACACGCACACACGCTCGCTCGCTCTCTCATGTAGCTGTTATCTCTACATTCACACACACGCACATACATTCACACACATGCACACCCAATATACCACCTCAACTTTCTTATTAAGCTATGGCTCCTGCTAAAAAAAAATCTGACCATATAAATAAATTATGAATGACATCTTAAAAATACAAACCCCGTTTTCATGAGTTGGGAAATTGTGTTAGATGTAAATATAAATGGAATACAATGATTTGCAAATCATTTTCAACCCATATTCAGTTGAATATGCTACAAAGACAACATATTTGATGTTCAAATGGATAAACATTTTTTTGTTGTTGCAAATAATCATTAACTTTAGAATTTGATGCCAGCAACACGTGACAAAGAAGTTGGGAAAGGTGGCAATAAATACTGATAAAGTTGAGGAGTGCTCATCAAACACTCATATGGAACATCCCACAGGTGTGCAGGCTAATTGGGAACAGGTGGGTGCCATGATTGGGTATAAAAGCAGCTTCCATGAAATGCAAAGTAATTCACAAACAAGGATGGGGTGAGGGTCACCACTTTGTAAGCAAATTGTCGGAACAGTTTTAGAACAACATTTCTCAACAAGTTATTGCAAGGAATTTAGGGATTTTACCATCTATGTTCCATAAAATCATCAAAAAGTTCAGAGAATCTGAGAAATCACTGCACGTAAACGATAAGGACCTTTGATCCCTCAGGCGTTACTCCATCAAAAAACGACATCAGTGTGTAAAGGATATCATCACATGGGCTCAGGAACACTTCATAAAACCACTGTCAGTAACTACAGTTGGTTGCTACATCTGTAAGTGCAAGTTAAAACTCTACTATGCAAAGCCAAACCCATTTATCAACAAAATTCTGAAACGCCGCCGGCTTGGCTGGCTGGGCCCGAACTCACCTACGATGGACTGATGCAAAGTGGAAAGGTGTTCTGTGGTCTGACGAGTCCACATTTCAAATTATATTTGGAAACAGAGGACATGGTGTCCTCCAGAACAAGGAGGAAAATAACCCTTCGGATTGTTATAGGCGCAAAATTCAAAAGCCAGCATCTGTGATGGTATGGGGGTGTATAAGTGGCCAAGGCATGGGTAACTTACACATTTGTGAAGGCAGCATTAATGCTGAAAGGTCCATACAGGTTTTGGAGCCACATATGTTGTCATACAAGCAACGTTATCATGGACGCTCCTGCTTATTTCAGCAAGACAAGTGTTACAACAGCGTGGCTTTGTAAAAAAAGGAGTGTGGGTACTTTCCTGGCCCGCCTGCAGTCCAAACCTGTCTCCCATCGAAAATGTGTGGCGCATTATGAAGCGTAAAATACGACAGCGGAGACCCCGGATTGTTGAACGACTGAAGCTCTACATAAAACAAGAATGGGAAATAATTCCACTTTCAAAGTTTCAACAATTAGTTTCTTCAGTTTCCAAACGTTTATTGAGTGTTGTTAAAAGAAAAGGTGATGTAACACAGTGGTGAACATGTCCTTTCCCAACTACTTTGGCACGTGTTGCAGCCATGAAATTCCTAGTTAATTATTATTTGCAAAAAAAAACAAAGTTTATGAGTTTGAACATCAAATATCTTGTCTTTGTAGTGCATTCAATTGAATATGGGTTGAAAAGGATTTGCAAATTATTGTATTCCGTTTATATTTACATCTAACACAATTTCCCAACTTATATGGAAACAGGGTTTGTATACAAGAGAGACAGGAGGAGAAGCAGATGAAGAGACAGGGCTGCGGAGCTAGCACTGAGCGCCGGAACGGACAAGCTTCACAGTGTCTTGGCTGAATGAGCAGGTATCGGACACCTCAGTCTTTTTGGACATATCCTCGCTCATTGATGCGGACTGGACACTGGCCGAGAGTTGCTTGGCGCCCAGAGTGGAGTCGGCTCTCTTGGTTGCTTTGTTGGGTCTGCTCCTGTCTTTGGCCATACTCTCTCCACCCCAGCAGACGATGGCGTGGAACACCGCAGAAGCCACCACAGTGTATGTTTCTTTTACTTTTTATTCATAGCTGTATGTAGAAGTGTCTGGTTGCATCAGTTCTGCTCCTTTAAAGTCTTTCTTGTCCTTTGTTTTCTTTGAGGTGTGATGTTTCCCTCTTACACAGATGTAAGAGGGATGTGTACTATGGCTATGAGTTGTTTTTTTCCCCTTGACCTCAGTCTGGACTCCCTCTCCAGAGGGCCAGGCTTAGACCAATTTTTTAATTTAATTGAATTTAAATATTTTATTTTTCTCTCCCATTCCCCCACCCCCCTTGTTTACTTGTATCTCAGTTTTTTTGTAAGGAGCGCCAGAAGTCGCCAGACCTGTCAGCGATCCTGTTCTGTCTCCCGGTAATGTTTGTCTGATCTTGAATGGGATTGTGCTGAAAATGTTAATTTTCCTGAACAAACTCTCCTGAAGGAATAAATAAAGTACTATCTATCTATCTATCTAATACACACTGGACTCATACCCCAAAAGGACTGAGGACACTACTGAACTGATTGGTAGGTAATAGCCTTTTTTAAACACCTAAACCTTCTCTTTTATTCAGCCATTTCCACCACTTGCCCTTATTGGTTTTAATCTGACAGACTCATGTCCAGACACCTGGACATTTGTAGATACATACTGTATATTTAAATGTGATTGCATATCGAATATACAGATTGCGACATCGTACTTAATGTGCAAGCTGGAACATCAAATAACAATTGAACATTTTAAGATGAATGCAGAACAAATACATACCAAAGCTAAAAACAATAACTACAAAATTATAACAACAAAGTTTAGTCATTTGAGTTTAACGCAGCATGTAGGTATATCCATACTTGCAAAACCCTCCCGGATATCCCGGGAGACTCCCGAAATTCAGCGCCTCTCCCGAAAATCTCCCGAAATTCAGGCGGAGCTGGAGGCCACGCCCCTTCCAGCTCCATGCGGATCTGAGTGACATGTCGACAGCCTATTTTCACGTCCGCTTTCCCACAATATAAACAGCGTGTCTGCCCAATGAAGTTATAACTGTAGAATGATCGAGGGCGAGTTCTTGGTTTCTTATGTGGGTTTATTGTTTGGCAGTTTCATTAACGTCCTCCCAGCACGGTAACAACACACAACAACAGCAGTCACATTTTCGTCTACCGTAAAACAGTATGATATGGGGGTGTATTAGTGCCCAAGGCATGGGTAATTTACACATCTGTGAAGGCACCATTAATGCTGAAAGGTCCAGACAAGTTTTGGAGCAACATATGTTGCCATCCAAGCAACCTCTTTTTCATGGGCCGCCCTGCTTATTTCAGCAAGACAATGCCAAGCCACGTGTTACAAGAGCGTGGCTTCATAGTAAAAGAGTGCGGGTACTAGACTGGCCTGCCTGTAGTTCAGACTGATTAAATGATTGATTGAAACTTTTATCAGTAGATTGTACAGTACATATTCCGTATAATTGACCACTAAATGGTAACACCCGAATAAGTTTTTCAACTTGTTAAAGTCGGAGTCCACGTTAATCAATTCAGACCTGTCCCCCATTAAAAATGTGTGGGACAGTATGAAGCGTAAAATACGACAACGGGGACCCCGGACTGTTGGAATACTTAAGCTGTACATCAAGCAAGAATGGGAAAGAATTCCACCTGAAAATTTTCGAAATTTGGTCTCCTCAGTTCCTAAACGTTTACTGAGTGTTTTTAAAAGGAAAGGCCATGTAACACAGTGGTAAAAATGCCCTTGTGCCAACTTTTTTGCAATGTGTTTAAATTACATTTCTCATTTCGAACATTTAATATCTTGTCTTTGCAATCTATTCCGTTTGATATAAGTTGAAAAGGATTTGCAAATCATGTTTTTATTTACGATTTACACAATGTGCCAACTTCACTGGTTTTGGGTTTTGTAAAATTGCACCACTTTTTTTTTTAATCTCTCAAGGTGCATGGGAGGCACGATGCATTAACTCCGCTCAATAAGCAAAAGTGCATACTTCAAGAAGTTTCTTTTCATACAATATATTTTTTTAATTATATGCTATGTGGGGAAAAAAGGAACAGAAATAAATAGTCAAGGACATCAATTGTATTTTTTAAAATCAGCCCCTTAAGTTTTTTTAACTGCTCTAAAATGATGTTGCTGAATAAACGATGTGTAAAAGGTGTGTCTATGCAGCGCACGGACTGATCCTGCAGTCATGTGAAACTCAGTTTGCACAGCTACTAAATAAAGCGCTAAATAGTGCTCGTAAAACGGTGATGAGTGTCGATAGATCATATTGTCCTTGATAAATAATTATATTTGCATTTTCTCCCAGTATTGTGGTTCGTTTAAATGATTAGCATATATTTTGCATATTAATAAAGACAGAAGCGCAAAATAGATTGGGCGCCTTATTCTGCTCACTTAAGAGACACAATCCACTTTGTACACATTTAGTACATTAGCTTTGTGTGCTGTCCAGTTTGCACATGTTTTAGTACACACAAACCTTTAGTAACTCCTGTGTGTCAAACTCCAACGTGGAGAAGAGGATTGCTCTTTGTCAGGCTTCGACCTCCACACCTGTTCAACTTGGGTGTCCTACCTCAAAACTAAGCTCCTGCAAGTAGCTCTTTTCCAACAAACAGCTAATTTCGAAAGTACACCAAGCAGCAAATACACACAGTTTTAACCTGCAGTTGTGTCGATGTCATGATCGATGGCCGGCCTGCTGATAGCATCAAAAATAAAATGTGTCCTCTTCAGTTTCACCCAGGTGCTCACATATTACGATGTAGATAGAACATGTTAAATCCACACTTTTGTTTTGGCGCTGCCACCGCTGATGTCAACTTCGACTTTCTCATGTCAGACGGAAAAGCATTTTATTGTCCCACCTTCATGGCCAACTCCCAGCATCCCATCTATTTTCTACCACTTATTCCCTTAGGGGTGACGGGGGGTGCTGGTGTCTATCTCAGCTACAATCGGGCGGAAGGCGGGGTAAACCCTGGACAAGTCGCCACATCATCGCAGGGCCAACACGGATATTGTACGCATTTAAAGAAATGCGATATATTCCGAAACTTGTCCCACCCATTTACAAGACAAAATTAAATATGACTGGATTTTGTTTCTGACAACTTTTAGTCTTGTTTTTATTCGTTGAAGTAGGTTTAGTGAGGGCTGAGGGGAGGTGTGTGTGTGTGTGTGTGTGTGTGCAGACTCGCAGAGAATGAACACAAATGGACAGAGAAGAGGGAAGTGTTGTAGCGTGTCCCTTTTTCAGCAAATTTCTCCGCTAATGCGGAACATTTTGTCAACTTATCATACATTTTGTGGGTACAGTATATTCCTCTCTTATAGCAGCTAGAAGACTTAAGGCGCTCCTCTCTCGCACACACTCACTGACGTCACTCAGCCAACACATTGATATTCTCACAAACAGCGCACACAGCTGCTTAGCTTGTTGCTAAATATTAGCAGAGTTCAGACTACCCATGTAACTTTGACTAGCGCAAGTAAAATGACTGAATTTGGTTACAAATTGCTACAATTTGTGTTTTATCTTTAACAATGTGTGTTTGATCTGCTACATGGCTTATCTCGGTACATTTATCCATAGTTTTGTTTTTACTACTTACTAATAATTGTATTTGTCTTAAAGCACAAACCAGGATTGGCAACCATAAATCATGAACAATATAATATAATATAATGTTAATGAAGCTTTTTTATTATATTCTAATCTAATTATTGATTATGGTAGACTATATGTAATATGGAAAATGTTTAATTGTTCTTTGAGTGCAACAAGAAAAGCCCAATGTGTTTTTAATGCCTTTTAATTTAATTTATATTTTAACCTTGTAAAAATTGTTCTTTGAGTGCTATAGTAAACATATGTTTATTATATTGTAAGAATTTCTTTTAAAATAAAGCCAAATTTTACACTTTTTTGTAGTTCCCTTTATTTGGAAAATAATCGATATACATATTGGTACCGCTACCAAATTAATGGTATCAGGACAACCCTAGTGTGTATTAAAACATGTACAAACCTGAAAGAATACAAAAAATATCTACTAACCATGTGCAAAGTGGATTGTGTCAGGTAAGTGAGCAGAATAAGCCATGCAATCCATTTTTGCATATCTGTCTTCATTATTATGCTAAATATATGCTGATCATCAAAACACCCTCAATACCGGGAGAAGATGCAAATATACTTATTTAACATTAGCAATGTGATCTAACAACACTCAATGTTTTGCTAGCCCTATATTGCGTTTTATTTTGCACCTGTCAGAAAAGCAATGACTGACCACCCTCAATCTGAATGTCTGTCCTTGGAGCACTATGGAGCACAAGGGAAATCCTCTCTGGTGGACATCCCTTTGTGCTGGAGTTGCCGAGAAATGGCTGCCAAGGTGAGTGTCAATTTAGTTGGACAATTTCAAATATTTCCTTCAGCAATCTGGCCCTCTCGATGTAGACCTGTTGGGTCACACCCTGTGTGGTGATGGCTTTTACCAGTTTAAGAAATTGGTAGCTGTGTTACATTTTCAAGAGAAATGCTGTCACATAAGTAGCTCTGTCGTAGGGCTTCAAATGCACAAGTGTTTAGCAAAGATAATTTTGGGTTTCAGAGGCTGCTGATGGTTTGTTTTCATTTGTATCAATTGCAGTTTTACCCTTTTCCTTGTTTTCCACTGTATTTTCACCTGTTAGGCGCGTGTTTCCTTACACGCCCAACACACGTAAGCCTCCATTTGCATATGCTATTCTACAATGGATGCAGGGTGAATGGCATCATCATTAAGTTTTTTTTTTGCAGAACAAATCTGCATGTTTCTTGCGATGAAAGAAAGATGGCAGGCATAAAACGATCCACCTTTTGGTAAGTTTTCATGTTGTTTTTATTTGTTTATTGTATTTTTGACAGATACAGTCCAGAAATACAATTTAACATGTCAAATTTTCTTTTTTTTTAAGTTTTCATGTTTGAAAAGGCCTTGTTTTATATTTTTGAAATCTGCTTCAACTGCGGCTGAACTTGCAAAGATGCAGGTGCTGTGGATTAGTATGATTATTATTCCTTCCCAGAGAGATAAGTAACTTGCAAGTCGTATTATATGGGAATGAATGCAACTGAGATAGGCTCCATCACCCCCCACGATCCCGAAAAGAGAAAAGCAGTAGAATATGGATGGATAATCTCAGGGAGGAAGTAGATGTTAACGCAATCCCCATCTGCCATGGCAAGTGACCTGCTCTCCTCACATATTTCAGTTACCCACTGTCGGACGTCAGTCTGGATTTGAACACATGCATCCACTCATTTTGTGGTACTCACCCTAGACATCTGGAATGGAAACACCCCTGTGCAATATTTGGTTTTAAGTATTTCTTTCACCTTACTCATGATAATGGGGCTCAGAACTCTCATTAGTGTTAGCACGTAATAGGTATTACTCATGCTCCACATATTGTGATTTGAGAAACTGTCCTAATGAAGAAATCTTAAATCCAATGTTTTTTTTCTTCAAGCAGTCACAGTTGCAGATCAAACGTGGAAAAACTAATAGTTTTACATCTTGTATTTAAAGTAAAATTTAAAAGTAAGTCTAAAAAAAAGTATAAGTATAACAGTAAGGAGTTGCATTCTACCCTGCACACGCAAGTCTCCATACAAAAAAAAAACTTTGAACAGCCAGTGTGCATAGAGTCATTTGTATTTTTTAACACCATTAGGCTGATAATTCCAGGCTCCCTGTTACATGTTAAATAGACATGACTGTCCTTACAGTAGTAGGCTTTTCTGTCAATAGCTGGTGACTGATGGATAAACTTGGTTATTTTAAACACAAATGTATTGGGACTTAACTGCCTGCCAAATGTGTTCATTAATAAGACAAGTACAGGTGCCAAGCTTCAAAATTGTACAGTATGTTACCTTTTTTTTGTTCAATACCGTTTGTCTTTGTATTTAACCTTTTCCAGAATGAATTTGGTACATTTTTCCAAAGGAACATCTAGCTGAAATGCCTGATGATTTAGTCCATCAGAAAGAAGCTAAAGAATCTGTCATCAATAGTTGCAGGATGACTTGTATGGTGATTAAAGCCTATTGTTGTGTCTGTATAGTTCAACAAAAGGTGTACAGGGCCTTTGCAGGAATGCTGTTTCCCAGCTGGTAAATCAGCACCGTCCATACTTTGGCATTTGAAGATGTCCCTTTCGTAAATTTATTATATAAAATATCAAAATCGGAAAATAATACAATCAATACTTTGAACGGCACCAATAAATGAGACTTTTGGTTTTATTTTGAAGAATAGGCTGGCTGAACATTGATTGACCTATAAAATAATTTTTAATAACGAAAACGATAACAGCACAAACAACCCCTTCCATGACACAAACCTAGCACGAATGAATGAGACTATTATACAGGGTTTTGAGAGAGGTGGGGGGGCCACTTCATGCAGCTCTAATGAGCAGCACAGTTACAGTAGGAATAAATATTTCTGAAAGACATCACCATTATTATTTTTGTTAGTTAGCACATGTATAAGTATCACAAGTTCAATTCAAATTATTTAAGAATACACTAAGGAATAATTTAATTAGAGCTACTGGATAGATGGATTCTTCTTAATCCAATTTGCAAGTAATCTTTAAGCTAGTCAATGATGATAAATCAACTATCAAAATACCCATTAGTTGCACACCTAATGGAAATGCCTTGCCCAACAGTATTTTAGCTTCCTGTTTTAGGAATTGTCTCTCCGAGTAAGCCATATTATCATATTTTAGTTATTACCAAATATTAGGGTCAACAAGCAAATCAGTTACGTTACGATATGAACGAGATAGCACGTTTTGCAAATGTGTCTCTTCTGACCAAAAATGTATGTAACATCATTTTGGTTGCATAGAAAACATTCAAAAATCCAGCTAGCTGTGTCAATAATTGGAGATGTTGATGCACACATCTTTTTAGCTCTTGAATTGTCACATACATAAATATTGCTCTGAGCTAACAAAACAGAGGGGTCCAGACTTTTAAGATATGAACAAACTTACAGGGTTGTAGTCATCAGCAGCCATGGAGGGTGACACAGATATGGGGAAGGCAGCCTGATGAAGGAGCAGACAAAAAATGATAGTTAACAATCTTACAACTGGTAAACATGCATATAATTATTGAACCCCAATAAAATATGGTTCAGTCACATAGAAGGTTTTCTCCAAACTTCAATAGACTACAAAAAAAACCCTTTTGCTGAGTAAGCAGAATATGACAGAGCCATTCTTAAAATGCTGAGTCTGGTTCTGTTTTACTTTTATGCGGTTGATGACACTTGTCTTTTTTTTTTAAAGTCCTTTGGGTGAAAGTAAATTCGTATCAAATAGTAGATGATGACTTCAAGCAAAAGAGAGCAAATACAAGTATGTAGCTCTAAATTTGAACAGCCGATAATGTTCCGCACCAATACCGTAGTTTTGATGGAAATAAAGGAAAACAATAAGAGAAAAATCCAGCGTGCAGCAAAGAAACTCCCAACCCAAGTAATATAATATATCCCTTTGTTGAGAAATGTAAAATTGAAATCTAGTTGAAGGAAACCAACACTGTTTAAAAACTGCATTGACTCACAGCTTTAAAGTTGCACTGTCAGCAGTTGGTGACACAGAGCCCCTCCCCACATCTTAAATACGCTGCCTTGTTCCAACTGCACGCCTCCAAAATGGCTATTAGTTTGCAACGCCAAACGCCAACAGCAATACCAAAGTTTCGCACTTTATACTTCTCATTTTATTGACCTCAGTCATGCGGGACATAAACCATTATTGAGAAATCCAAGCAGTCACTTCCTCAGCCAACTGGAGTTCCTTATTTTTTATATTCAACAAGAGAATAGCACTTGACTTAAAACACAAAAAGAACCAGGTTTAAGTTTTCATGTGCTAAAATTACATTTAAAACTTTTGTGTAGAGTAATGTATCGAGTAGGTACAGAAAGTCATACAATTATGGTCATTAGATGTCACACGGCCTCTAAATAAAACAATGAACAGGTGAGGATTAGTCAACACAAGATGAAAACCATAACAGCAGTAATTCTCATACCTGGTTGAAGAGCTTCACTGTATCACTGTGGTCTTGAAAGCTCTATACTGACTAAATCAAAACGTCTTTGCGTGTTGGTGTGAGTGTGTGTTACACAACCGTAGCAGCAGCAGCAGCATCCTGACTGGCTTTCCGGGTGTCATGACACTTACAGACAAAGTGGGCAACGGTCGCCCACATCAACCTTCACAGAAGCCAAAAATATGCAATTGATGCATGTGTGCTTACTGCTGAAAGGTTAGCTGACACTAAGCTGATCAACAAGCAATATTGGGAAGCTGAAAATGCAGTAACAGGGGGGTCTAAAGTGCTAACGGGCACATCTAGGAAATACAATTAAACAAAACAAGCAAAATTGGGGTAAAACAAGCAAAAGGGCATCATCTTTCTATGTTAGAAAGTGCTAACAGGTTAAAAACACAAGTAGCGAACTGATCATCACATGGAGACGATTAAGTAAATTCAGTTTCTTCCTACTGTTTTTCAGGCAAATTGAATTTGGCAAGTGTAAATATATGACTTGCATATTTATATACAATCTTACTTTTACAAAAGACAGCTGTATATTTCATGTGCCAAAAAAAAGAGATGATATTTTGCAGCAGATAATATGGATGAACTCTAATATTTTAATAGATGGAAAGCCTTTCTTTTGGAAAAATATGTTTGAAAGAGGAATAATTTTTGTCAATGATATGATCAATGAGAATGGTAAAATTATGAAGTATGATGAATTTAGAACTATGTATGGTGATGCTTGTTCAAGCTTTTCTTTTAATCAACTAACTGGAGTAATTAGGAAAAGATGGAAACAAATAATTAATTATGGAACTACTAAATTACTAGTTTGTAAACCTCTAATAAGAAATTCTAGTTGGCAAAAAGGAATTAAAATTAATAAAAAAATATATAATTTTTATTTAATAAAGAAATCTTTGAAGGCTGTCCCATATAACACATATGGAAAATGGGAGGACTTTTTTGACTGCCCGTTGCCGTGGCATGCCATATTCAAACTAATCTACAAAACTACTATCGATGTGCAAAACCGTTATTTTCAAATTAAAATTATTTATAACTTCTTACCAACGGGGAAAATGTTAAAACTATGGAATATGACTGAGTCAGATGATTGCCGCTTTTGCTGTCAGGAATCTGAATCCACCCTGCATTTGTTTTGGTATTGTCATATTGTGTCTTCCTTTTGGGTGGAAGTTGAAAAAACGTGTTCAAGGATTGGTTTGTTTATGAAGCTTGATATAGTTTCTGTTATTTTAGGAGAGTTTATTGACAAGCATGACTTAGTTAATTTAATTATAGTACTTGGTAAAAGGTTTATTTTTAAGGCCAAAAATAGATATTCACTTAGTATTACTTTCTTTAAAACATTTATTCAGTATTTTTTAACTTTAGAAAGATACATGATTGACAACGATAATGATGCCAAAAAACATGAAAAAAGATGGGAAATCCTTAAAGGCTTATTATGAAAATGTAATAATGTTTATAGATATGCAACAACAGCAACATATATGCTATCTGTTGTTGTGTTCCCTTTTTTTGAGTGTACAAAATGAAGGTGTGTGTTGAATCTGACTTGGACATAATATGGACTATACACAAATGCTTTTTATGAAAATATAATTTTGTTTGTAACTTATATGCAATCTGTTGTTTCCCTAATTTTTGTTGTTGCACATGGATGAGGGTGTGTGTTGCTGAGGCCCACTTTGACATTGTCTGGACTGGACCTGGTTTTAAAAACCTTTTAG
Source organism: Nerophis ophidion (assembly GCF_033978795.1). NCBI lineage: Eukaryota > Metazoa > Chordata > Actinopteri > Syngnathiformes > Syngnathidae > Nerophis > Nerophis ophidion. The sequence goes on from NC_084613.1 coordinate 51,501,896, forward strand.
ACAAGTCTAATTCCATTAACAACCTGGTCTGATGAAGATAAGGTTATTTTTTTTTTTAATAAAATAAAATGAGATTAAAAAAAAAAGGACAACAATGAAATTTTTTTTGGATAAAAAAGAAAGTAAAATCATATAAAACAATTACATAAAAAATAGTAATTAATGATAGTGTTAGTGGACCGGCGACACACACAATCATGTGTGTTTCAGGGACTATGTCCCTTGCAGACTGTGTTATATATGTTGTGGGAACCAGCATTTTGGTAGCAGAAAGAAACAACCCTTTTTTGTGTGAGTGGGTGTGGCTGGGTGTGAATGGGGGAGGGAGGGGTTTTCTTTGGGGGGTTGATGCACTGATGGAAAGTGTATTTTGTGTGTTTTTGTGTTGATTTAATAAAAAAATAAAATAAAATAAAAAATAAAAAAAAGACAGCTGTATATGTAGAAATGGATACGAAGAACCCACAAACCCACAATTCAAACCGTTAAACTTATTGAAATATAATGAACTGGTAGAGTGTAATATTCAAAAATGTTTAAGGCACAAAGAGGAATTCTAAAACAGATTTGTAAACACTAAATACAGGTATATCATCTAAAAAACTGAGATGTTAAAAAAGTAGTTATAGAACAGTGACATAGTGTTAGTATATGAAATACACTTGACAGTGGAACAAAACAATATAATTGTCTTTCTGTGTTTTTTATTCATGATGATGAAAATATAGGACTGAGTAAGCTGATGTTTTATTTATTTTGTGAAATACAAATATGGTCTGAGTCCAATATACAGAACTTATTCCATGATAGAGATGATCACCATAGTTACAGTTTAAGAGGAAACAACAAATTATATTTATGTATAATTAGAAACACTTTAAAATCAATGTGCATTTGAGTGCGTGGAGTCACTTTGTGGAACAACTTAGTGGACAAATTAAAAACGTGTTCTAACATGATTCAATTAAAAACACTGTTTAAAAAAGAAGTACTGAAGAAGTACGAGGAGAAAAGAGAGTGATGGGAGAGAGGTGTATGGTCAGAGAGTGTTTGGGCCCGTGTGTGTGTTTTGTATCGTCTTGTCTTGTCTCATAGTATTGTTAGTGTATAGGAGTTTTTCTTTTTGTATACATAGTATTGTTCTTGTATTATATTGTTTATGTTAAATCTGGAATGAGTGAGAGGAGTTGGGCTATTATAAGCATCTGCTTCATCGAACCCCTTTTCAAGCCTTGCATAAATGTCTCTGCCAAAATGTAAAAACAAAAACAAAAAAACAACTGTTTAGTTGTGCTGTGCAGCTTTGAAATAAATATTTCAATTCAATTCAAGAATAGCTAATAAAGTATTTGTGTGATTATAGTATTTACACTTCTGTCTGGTACTTTTTGTTGATTTATTTTAATGCTCAATCATTTATTTTTAATATGTCGATTGAATGAAATACAAATAATACTAAAATAAATAAATAAAACTTCAAAATATGGATAATGACGGGTTTTTTCCCCTAAAATAATTTTCAAACTGCCTTTTTAAAGAACCGTTTCGTTAATCCTTGAAAGTGTGTCCGCCCTAAAGGCATTGTTTTGATACGAAAACACAAATCCGTATTTACTCGTAAAACCATTTGTGAGCAAACAAAATTTACTGGTTTATACATTTCCGCTGTTTTTTATCCAAATGTTCCTTACATAAAGTTTAAAAAAATATATATATATACAAAATGTATGTATATATATATATTTTTGGTGGAGTTTTTAAATATTTCAAATTTTCGACGATGCATGATGATGTAGTATTATGTGATACAAAAATGCTGACTCGACTAATCTCGAAGCACCTCAATCATTACTAGCGTGAGAAGTACATTTGTGACAGGCCGTCGACTAATAAACAATATAAAACTAGTTTACCAAATCGTCGCACAAGTGCATCATATAAGCTCGAATAACACTGCTTGTGGGTTAACTTTATCCAAACGATAGCTATCTTAATGACGTGATGCAACAACTAACCCAAAAGCTGACATACTATGAACACACAAAGCCAGCTATGAGGTTGATCTTAATGCTACTATACCTTTAAGCACATTGTCCAAGACAGCAGTGTAGTCTCCAAGCAGCTCACAGTCTGAGCAAACGTTGGCGAACATGTCGGACGGAGACAAAGTTAGCACTAAAGGCCTTGTCGTTATCAGAGAAGTTTACGTCCCCCTCACCATGTAGACAAACATCACGCCGAATTTTAGAGCGAATTTACTACATGTATTAGGTAAATATGTTCCAAAAATCCCAACTTTCAAAATAGTTACACGCCACTTTAGAGCAAAACTGCATACACTAATGTACTTTCTTGAAGGAGGCCGTTGTAGTTTCAACTGGGGGCCGCTGGGTGTCGCTGCAACATAATCAGCGCCACGAGACACAAAAAGCACATCAAAGAAGAGCCTTGAAGTCAAAGCCAAAAAGGTGGCAATTTGAAAATATAAGTTTGTATAGGTATACAGAATACTAAAAAAATTACACATTCACAAATCAAGAGTTGTGTCATGTAAAGCAAATATTTTTATAGTGTTTTATAGTGTGTATATATATATATATATATATATATATATATATATATATATATATATATACACACACATCTACATCCATCCATCTGTTTTCTACCGCTTGTTCCCTTTGGGGTCGCGGGGGGCGCTAATGCCTATCTCAGCTACAATCGGGCGGAAGGTGGTGTACACCCTGGACAAGTCACCATCTCATTGCAGGGCCAACACAGATAGACAGACAACATTCACACACTAGGGCCAATTTAGTGTTGCCAATCAACCTATCCCCAGGTGCATGTCTTTGGAAGTGGGAGGAAGCCGGAGTACCCAGAACATACTTACAATTATATATATATATATATATATATATATATATATATATATATATATATATATATATATATATATATATACATACTTACATATATATATATACATATATATATACATACTTACATATATACATACATTAATACATACTTACGTATATATACACATACATACATATATACAGTACATACATACATATATACATACACACACATATATAATACATATTTGTGTGTGTGTTTGTATGTATATATATATATATATATATATTATGTGTGTTTGTACAGTATATGTATATATCCATCCATCCATTTTGTTCCGCTTGTCTCTTTTGGGGTCGCTGGAGCCTATCTCAGCTGCATTCGGGCGGTAGGCGGGGTACACCCTTATACTTAGACATACATACACACACATATATAATATAAATGTGTGTGTATATATATATATATATATATATATATATATATATATATATATATATATATATATATATATATATATATATATATATAAATATATATATATATATACACACATACACACACACAGTACAGGCCAAAAGTTTGGACACACTTTCTCATTCAATGACTATTTGCATTGTAGATTGTCACTGAAGGCATCAACACTATGAATGAACACATGTGGAATCATATACTTAACAAAAAAAGGTGAAATATCTGAAAACATGTTTATTATTCTAGTTTCTTCAAAATAGTCACCATTTGCTCTGATTACTACTTTGCACACTCTTGGTATTCTCTCGATGAGCTTCAAGAGGTAGTCACCTGAAAGGGTTTTTACTTCACAGGTGTCATAGTTTTGATGCCTTCAATGACAATCTACAATGTAAATAGTCATGAAAATAAAAACATTGAAATGAGAAGGCTTGTCCAAACACTTTGGCCTGGACTGTGAGTGTGTGTGTGTATGTATGTATGTATGTATATATATATATATATATATATATATATATATATATATATATATATATATATATATATATATATATATATATATATATATATATATATATATAAATAAATGGATACATGGATGATACAGCAGAGGATTGGGAGAATGTCATGTGGTCAGATGAAACCAAAATAGAACTTTTTGGTATAAACTCATCTCGTCGTGTTTGGAGGAAGAAGAATACTGAGTTGCATCCCAAGAACACCAAACCCGCTGTGAAGCATTGGGGTGGAAACATTATACGTTGGGGCTGTTTTTCTGCTAAGGGGACAGGACGACTGATACGTGTTAAGGAAAGAATGAATTGGGCCATGTATCGTGAGATTTTGGGCCAAAACCTCCTTCCATCAGTGAGAGCTTTGAATGGTTGACCAAATACTTATTTACCACCATAATTTACAAATAAATTCTTTAAAATTCCTTCAATGTGAATTCCTGGATTTTTTTTCACATTCTGTCTCTCACAGTTGAAGTGTACCTATGATGAAAATTACAGACCTCTGTCATCATTTAAGTGGGGGAACTTGCACAATCGGTGGCTGACTAAATATTTTTTTGCCCCACTGTGTATATACACACACACATATATATATATATATGGTGGCTCGAGTAAGCCCGCAGGCTGTATTTTGGAGAACCCTGCATTATACAATGGTAAGTATTTTGGACACCACTGTGTTACATCCACATCATTTCCGTATAAGAAAATGTTAAAATAGGAACATGTTCAACAAACTTTCTGTAATTGCTAAGACATGGAGAAACGGGTAGACTAAGCTCTGCTTGTTCCTACTACTTTTCGGACATGTTAAATTGTGCCAATGCAAACAAAATATTATTTTGGGTTACTTTGATAAACATATTTGGAAAACTAAACATTTGGGGTTTGAATCTTTGGGCACCAACTTGATTCCAATTCCTGGGGTGATGATTTGATTCAGAATCCATTCTCTTAATACGACTATTAATTCAAACGGATTCTCGCAGTGTATTATTTAGTATAGTTATATACTTTTTCAGAACAGGGTTACAGGTTAGAAACGCTTCCGGTTGCATGGAGATGGCCTAAAAACACCTTTTTAGAAAACGATTCTTATAAAATAAATACAAAAAATGTTTTGTTGATTTTTTAAATAGGTTTTGGGAAATTACGGATCTGCGATTTATAATAGGGATGAATAAGAATGGCGATTCGAGAAAAAAAATTAATATATACATTTAGAAAAAAAATATATATACATATATATTAGGGGTGTGGGAAAAAATCGATTCGAATACAAATCAAATCAAATACGTTGTGCGATTCTGAATCAATTCTCATTTTTTTTTAAATCGATTTTTTGTTGTTAATTTTTTAATTTATTTTCAATTTTTTTTAATCAATCCAAAAAACCACTACACAGCAATACCATAACAATGCCATCCAATTCCAAAACCAAACCTGACGCAGCAACACTCAGAACTGCAATAAACAGAGCAATTGGGAGGAGACAAACACGACAGAAAAAAACAAAAGTAGTGAAACAAAAATGAATATTATCAACAACAGTATCAATATTAGTTATAATTTCAGCATAGCAGTGATTAAAAATCCCTCATTGACATTATCTTTAGACATTTATAAAAAATGAAAAAAAGAACAATAGTGTCACAGTGGCTTACACTTGATCGCATCTCATAAGCGCTTGACAAAATAAATAAAAATTAAATAAGTCATATTTTTGGTTTGTTTAATAGCTAAAACAAATTTACATTATTGCAATCAGTTGATAAAACATTATCCTTTACAAATAAAAAAGCCTTTTTAAAAAAAAAAAACTACTACTCTGCTGGCATGTCAGCAGACTGGGGTAGATCCTGCTAAAATCCTATGTATTGAATGAATAGAGAATCGTTTTGAATCGGAAAAACATCGTTTTTGAATCGAGAATCGCGTTGAATAAAAAAAACCGATATATTATCCAATCGTGACCTCAAGAATCGATATTAAATCGAATCGTGGGACACCCAAAGATTTGCAGCCCTAATATATATATATATATATATATATATATATATATATATATATATATATATATATATATATATATATATATATATATATATATATAATTTTAGAAAACTATAAAACTTGATGAATAAAAATTGCGATTTGGATCTGATTAGATTTTGTTTGTGCACCCCAACTGAACATACTGTCAATGCAAGAATTGAAATTATATTTCATGTCACTTATGAAAATGGAAAGGATATTTCATGTCACTTATGAGAATGGAAAAGATATATCATGTCACCATTCAACATAATTCCACTCCTACGAGTTACAGGGGGGAAAAAAGCCTCAGCGTGCAACATACTTGTGATTTAAAGTGGCAATTGTGCACAAGTATCAGAGGAAGTGAGCTAATGTTTTGTTAAAGGGCTGAAGGGTTCAGGAGAATGCTGATTGGTCACGCCATTGTAACGCTCAATCTCCCATCACCGTTCCTGTTGAGAATGGTCACGGCACTTATCTACACACCCTCACATACATACACCGACTCCCCACCCGAAACTGAGTGTGTGTGAGAGAGAGAGGTGGCAAACAGAGAGGCTATTCTTCAGCAGCAGTGTGTCACTGTTGATGGAGGAGGGGTGCAGTCCTGGAAATGATATCACAATCTCATAGTCTGCAATGGAACCATGAGGGGTCTTGTGTCACATTACTGTATGAGTACAACCATAAATGTTCCGGTTGTGTGCGCTCAAGTGGGCTTTGACACACTGCCTCAAACATAATCCAGCCAGCAAAAGACAACAAGGTCATTTATGTTGACAGAGGGGCGCTTTGTTTACTTGTTTTTACAAACACCAAATGAGGCTATGCCCACTCCGACTCTCGTAGGGACGTATACTAATACGATATGTGCAGCAGTGCTGGTTTTGAATATGGGCCACCGACCCATATTCCTTGGTTGTGAATACAACCAAGGAAATGATCAATGAAAACCACAAGTCCACATAAGGATGTGAGTGAGTGATGCAGAGACACTTTTGAATTAGAATTTGTCGTTCAGTTTATTGGGAGCTATCAACCTTGTTTGATTGATTGATTGAAACTTTTATTAGTAGATTGCACAGTACAATACATATTCTGTACAACTGACCACTAAATGGTAACACCCGAATAAGTTTTTCAACTTGTTTAAGTCGGGGTCCACACAAATCAATTGTAATGTGCATTATCGCCACCTACAGGACTGGAGTTGAACATCGTTGACAAATGTAGAAGTTATGATTTTTGTTATTGTGTGTAAATATTTTTTCTATTGAACACCATAGCCTCAGGTTGGCAAAAGGGTCCAATCTTCACAGAAAACACTTGTGTCCACCTGACTAATGATATTCATGTGCTCTGACCCTCAGGGAACAAAGGCAAACTTTGTTGCTCTCTAAATTTTTGCTTTATTATTTTGTCCATATTTTTGCTGTTTTACTCCATTACGAATGATTTTCACAACAGGGATTTTTCATGTTAAATTTTAAAATTTCAATGTCCAAATCTTTTACAGGTGTACCACACACTGACAGTTATTCCGTAATACCCCAAACCCAAACAAAAGTCCTTAATTTGTCAAAAACCATAAAAAAATGTTGGAGTCATATTTTTTTCAACAAAAATACACTGAAACTTCAATTCACCAACGCCTCTATTTGCCACATTTTCACTTTAAAAACGCTACATCGTGCCAAATATGCCTCACTGTGCGAACCATGTCTCAGCGTACCAACACTTCGTTAATTTTGCATGCCGGGGCTGACTATTTTGAAAAGGGGGGCCCCCCTACGTCACATCCAGTTGACATTGTTTGTACACGGAGGCGGCCATTTCAAAGAGCTTTGACGGCGAGCAGCACTTGTGACATGTTTATTTCCACAATTGTCGTACATTGCGTTGATCAGAGGTGTGTCAGCCTGTGTTAGAGATCTCTTTTGTGTGATTAGAAACAATTTAAATGTGTCCAAACTCTCACGGTCTCGCTGAAAGCTTGGGGTTGCTTGACAACCGCTTCCAACTAGTATTTTAGCTTGTTTGTCCCAGTTAAAAGAAAGACAAGATGCCACAGCGGACCTTTATTACAGCAAACGAGAAAGCACTACTGGGACACAAGCCGATGAAGGATTGCCTCACACTCCTAGTTTATGCTAACGCTAGCAGTTATTACGAGATGCCACTGATTGTTTATCACTAACACCCAGAGTGTTTAACGATGGATACCACAAATATTCGCGGACACAAGTTCCAATGATTTTCCTTTTTTGTTTGTTTTTTTATTGTACCAACATGGTGGTTAATGTTTTGGAGCGCATCAACAAAAATTGTGTTTGTGCCATACTTGCCAACCTTGAGACCTCTGAATTCGGGAGATGAGGTGGCGGGGTTGAGGTGGGGCTGGGAGGTTGGGGGGTTAAGGTGGGGGTGGGAGTTGGGGGGTTGAGGTGGAGTTTGGTGGTAGCGGGGGTGTATATTGTAGCGTCCCGGAAGAGTTGGTGCTGGGAGGGATTCTGGGTATTTTTTCTGTTGTGTTTATGTTGTGTTACGGTGCGGATGTTCTCCCGAAATGTGCTTGTCATTTTTGTTTGGTGTGGGTTCACTGGGTGGCGCATTATGTAACAGTGTTAAAGTTGTCTATACGGCCACCCTCAGAGTGACCTGTGTGGCTGTTGATCAAGTATGCATTGCATTCACCTATGTGTGTGTAGAAATCGCATATATTATGTGACTGGTCCAGCACGCTATTTGTCTGGAGGAAAAACAGACGTGACGACAGGTTGTAGAAGACGCTAATGGCAGTGCCTTTAAGGCACGCCCCCAATTGTTGTACGGGTGGAAATGGGGAGAAATTCGGGAGAATGGTTGCCCTGGGAGATTTTCGGGGGTGGCACTGAAATTCGGGAGTCTCCCGGGAAAATCGGGAGGGTTGGCAAGTATGGTGTGTGCAAGCGGGTTCACATTTAAGCTTGCAACATTTTTTAGATAAAAAACAGATTGTTGAGCCATTACAGAGAAAGATGAGCCATTGTCGTCATCAACACTGCATGTTGTTAAGATATTGGAATCCAATGAGGTGATGCAGGGATGCACCAAAATATCCTTAGTGTGTTGGTTTAATATATATACAGTTTATATATTATAGCATCTTCAAAGTGTGCAGTTATTTATTCAACTCGGGAGGCTAGAACCAATTATTCATGTTTACATTGATTCTTATGGAGAACTATGCTTCACTGTACAAACTTTTCGGTTCACAATATGTTCAAAACAATTAAGTTTGTAAATCGAGGTTCCATTGTACCAAATATGTAATGTTTTTTTTTTTTTTTTTTAAATCCCTCTTAAGGACTTTTGATCAAATGGCCCGAATGCAGTTGAGATAGGCTCCAGCACCCCCCCGAAAGGGACAAGCGGTAGAAAATAGATGGATTTCACAGTTTTCAATTACGGTTGTCTCTTTTCAATTAGTGCTGGAGAAGACCGTGATCAAATCCTTTCCGCAAAGTAGAAATTAATTTTAAATAAAAAATGATCATAGGTAGGGCATTAAAACCTGTTTACGACCTTCTGAATAAGTATGTTAACATTTTGAGAGCCATCCATGAGCCAGACATGAAATAACATCTTTTAGTCACTTTTACACTGTAAATCTATAATAGTAATGTTGCCTGATGCTGAGCCTATCAATGCCCGCGATACTCAACAGCGTGCTCTAATGGGTTTAATCTCCTTTAGTGGCCAATACTGTTGTAGTTTTTATATTTTGTGTTCATTTAGTGATTTCCATACTTGAAAATGCTTAGGTGGGACCCAAAATTTGTAAAATATGCTTAAAAATAAATCCACAATGTGGTGAGGCACATTTTCATATCATATATTATGTGATATTGTCTGATTAAAAGAGTCACAGTAAAAAGTTCGATGTTTTTGTTTCATCCAAGAAATTTGAGCAAAAAAGTACAAAAGAGTTGTTTTTCTTTAACGTTTGGTGTTAAAGATGAAACGAATTGATATCAGAATCAACTATTTTCATTTGTTTGACAGATGCACCTCAGAGTGAAAATACTTACAGCTTGGGAGAAGGACCAGGATCGTATCTGTGGTTGGTTATACCTGCAACACAACAAGCAAACATTGAGAAGACACCAGGTAAGACCTTGCTCCAACATGCGTGTTGTGACCTATCTTCCATTATCTCCAACAACCTCTATGACTCTGATTGGGTCGGGACAAAACAAGTCCACGGCTGGAATTTGATAGTTTGGTGCCAGTGCCTGTGATAATGTCTTTGGCAAGCTGCCAATGCAACATGGGCTCCCAAAGCTGAAAATACTCAATACACCCCAGACGGGCCTCACCCTGCAATTTTAGGCAACAAAAATGTTGGGTTATTTTCCTGTCTTTCAGTTCCTAATGTTTTTCCCCCTCTTCCCATACATCTTGTTTGTTTGTTTTTAGATTAGCCATCCTTGGATTGTGTTGCACATACTGTATATCCAGTACATGCACATTATGTATGTTCTTTTCTGTTTGCATCACTACATTTGTCGATGGCATTATTCTCTATCATTTTCTATTCCATTACAAAAAGGGAACACCCAAAATTTGTAAATGACAATGAAATGTAAGCCAAATGGTGGAAATTAATTATCCACAAATGAGTATGGGTTTAAGGTCACATTCTTCTACACCAATCTCATCCAAGCATGTCTTATTCTGTGCACTGGGGGTACAGTCATAGTGCGAAAACAGGACTTAACATCAGTTTAACGGATCAATTGTTTAATAATAATAATAATAATAATACATTTTATTTGATATAGCGCTTTTCTAAGCACTCAAAGATGCTTTAGGGGATAAAAAAGAATTAAAATATTAAACCATTTTAAGTAATAATATAAAATACAGGAAATGTAAAAGCAGTACATTGTAAAATACATAACACAGGACCTTCATCATTTTATAGTGCAGAGGTGTCCAAACCTTTTTAACTTCGCACACTGAGAAATGAAAGCATGTGGGGGCAATTTTAGTATTTTTCATTTTCTAAGTTTGGTCCCGGGGACCTGAAAGCGTCTCGGTCATGAAAATGTTAAAAATGAATCATATTGTTACGTTTTTATTATTTACACTTAAATTTCTAAATCAACTTCAGGTCTATCAGTCACTATATAAAGTTATTATTTATTAATTTATTTTTAAAAAATGTTTAATGAGCTTTTTGTTAAAATAAAACCTTGTTTTTATGGCAAAAACACAAAATATACAATGTTTCCCCCCACAAAAAATTAAAAGTGGATTATTTGATGTTAAGTAATTGGAGCCTTAAATAGGTCAATGACTCATAACACCATTGATTTGTTATTTTTACAACAATGACAGATTTTATAACAAAATCCCACTAAAATTATTGGTGATCCAAAAGGGCTCAACTCATAAAAGTGTTAAAAATAAAGCATACCGGTAGTTTTTTTTTTTTTTACTTTAATCATTTAAATCTCAATCAACTTCAGAATGCTTTAATTATTTTTCATTTTTGTTTTTAATGTTTTTGGTTTATGCAGTTTTTGTCAAATAAAATGCAAAAAATTCACCCAAAAATATTTTAAATTAGCCTTGAATAGGTCACTAATTCATAACATCTATTTTTATTAATTATTATACAAAAAAAAAAAGAAAAATCACTAAAATGATTGGGATCTAAATGTGTCCCACCCATTAAAGTGTTAAAAATATGTCATACTTTTTTTTTTTTTTTCTTACTCTTAACACGTAAGTCTCTAGATCAACTTCAGGTCTATCCTTTCATTATAAGTTCTTATAATTTTATAAAGTTTGTTTTATGCCCTTTTTGACGAATAAACTTTTTTTATTGGAGACAAATTATGCAATATTTTCCCACAAAACTATTTCAAAGTAGAATATTTGATGTGAAGTAATTGGAGTCTTGAATAGGTCAATAATTCACAACACCATTGACTTCCGTCCTCTGATATTTTTTGAGAAATGTGAGCTTTGAGAAAAAAAAAAAACAGCCTGTATGGCAGCTTTGTATTATAAGAGTCAACATTGCAAATGTTGTTACATTTCCCCTGTTTGCTCTGTTATTCCACTTTCATATGTTTATTTATTTATTTTTTTAATAGTATTTTTAGAATGTGCCGTGGGCCGTTCGAAAATTAGCTACGGGCCACAAATGGTGCCCAGGCTGCACTTTGGACATAGTGGATTAAGTATTACTGGGGAAATTTGACCTCGGGAGTTTGGCAATGAAAACAAATCTCCTTGAAAGGGACCTATAATGATTTTTGTATTTTCTAACATACTGTATATACTCAGCACAATGCCAAAGCGTCAAATTATATGGTTCATGCTTTTGGACGTGAATTTACACACAGTTTCGGATGCATTTGAACGCTGTATTTTGCAGTTTTTTTTTAAACAGTGGGCCATTTGTGACATCACAGACTAACAGACATACCTATGTGGGGCATTTCTATCCATGCTGTCCTTCCGCTCTACTGAGTTGGGACTGTTGCCTGTAGTTGCCTGTTATTCATACTCATTGTATGCCCTCCCACCTAAAGTAGTAACCTGTGTTTAATCTTGATTAATCCAAATTCAGAAGTGTGATCAATCTGTGATCATTTTGATTGCAATACATATTATCTGGACCAGTTATTCCTAAACTAGTATTTGTACCACTAGTGGCTCCAATAGGTGAAAGCCAAATAATCACCTGATTATAAAGTATTTTCCTATTTTCAAACAGTGTTACTGTTCAAACTGTGTGCCAAAAATATTAAATCCACTTGTTAAATAAAACATTTGCTTTGTTTTTCATGAATACTTAGGCCTACGATACTACTGTATTTTAATGTTGGTCATTATGGTGGTACTCAGTGAGCCACATTTTTTGTAAGGTAGTACAAACCCCGTTTCCATATGAGTTGGGAAATTGTGTTAGATGTAAATATAGACGGAATACAATGATTTGCAAATCCTTTTCAACACATATTCAGTTGAATGCACTACAAAGACAACATATTTGATGTTCAAACTCATAAACTTAATTTTTTTTGCAAATAATAATTAACTTAGAATTTCATGGCTGCAACACGTGCCAAAGTAGGTGGGAAAGGGCATGTTCACCACTGTGTTACATCACCTTTTCTTTTAACAACACTCAATATAATGTTTGGGAACTGAGGAAACTAATTGTTGAAGCTTTGAAAGTGGAATTCTTTCTCATTCTTGTTTTATGTAAAGCTTCAGTCGTTCAACAGTCCGGGGTCTCCGCTGTCGTATTTTAAGCTTCATAATGCGCCACACATTTTTGATGGGAAACAGTTCTGGACTGCAGGCGGGCCAGGAAAGTACCCGCACTCTTTTACTACGAAACCACGCTGTTGTAACACATGGCTTGGCATTGTCTTGCTGAAATAAGCAGGGGCGTCCATGATAACATTGCTTGGATGACAACATATATTGCTTCAAAACCTGTATGGACCTTTCAGAATTAATGGTGCCTTCACAGATGTGTAAGTTACCCATTCCTTAGGCACTAATACACCCCCATACCATCACAGATGCTGGCTTTTGAACTTTGCGCCTATAACAATCCGGATGGTTATTTTCCTCTTTGTTGCAGAGGACACCACGTCCACAGTTTCCAAATATAATTTGAAATGTGGACTTGTCAGACCACAGAACACTTTTCCACTTATATCAGTCCATCAAAGGTGAGCTCGGACCCAGCGAAGCCGGCGGTGTTTCAGGGTGTTGTTGATGAATGGGTTTGCTTTGCATAGTAGAGTTTTAACTTGCACTTACAGATGTAGCGACCAACTGTAGTTACTGACAGGGGTTTTATGAAGTGTTCCTGAGCCCATGTGGTGATATCCTTTACACACTGATGTCGGTTTTTGATGCAATACCGCCTGAGAGATCCAAGGTCCGTAATATAAACGCTTATGTGCAGTAATTTCTCCAGATTCTCTGAACTTTTTGATGATTTTACGGACCGTAGATGGTAAAATACCTAAATTTCTTGCAATAGCTCGTTGAGAAATGTTGTTCTAAAACTGTTCGACAATTTGCTTACAAAGTGGTGACCCTCACCCCATCCTTGTTTGTGAATTACTTAGCATTTCATGGAAGCTGCTTTTATACCCAATCATGGCACCCAACTGTATACCTGTGGGATGTTCCATATAAGTGTTTGATGAGCATTCCTCAACTTTATCAGTATTTATTGCCACTTTTCCCAACTTCTTTGTCACGTGTTGCTGGCATCAAATTGATTATTTGCACACAAAAAAAAAATGTTTACCAGTTTTAACATCAAATATGTTGTCTTTGTAGCATATTCAACTGAATATAGGTTGAAAATGATTTGCAAATCATTGTATTCCGTTTATATTTACATTTAACTCAATTTCCCAACGCATATGGAAACAGGGTTTGTATTTGATGAAAAAAGTTTTGAGAACCCCTGATCTAGACTGCAAGGAAGCGTTTTGAATGGCGATTAGAGTGACCATAGGTCAAATTTAAAAGACCTGACTGCGTGTCCACCACGTTTAAAGACAGAATTAAAAAAAGAAGCTTGACATTGCTCGACATTCACCTGAGACAATAAACTACGTCACAAAAATTTAATTTGTGAGGATGAGAGCGTGAACAAGTAAACACTTTGGCAAGATTTAAAAAGATAAACTTTTGTCCTCTCCTTCCTTCGTCTAAATAACACAGCAGATTGTTTCGACAGGTGACATCAGAATAAAATCACATTTTATGCTCTGTCATGTGGGAAAAAAAGTTTTGTTTTTTTCCAAATTTACATAGCAGAATCAAGATGACAGCTGATTAAATACCGCGTCAATCATATCCCCTTTCCTAGTCTGATAATGAGTCAGCCGATTAGCTCCGCAGCCGCCGTTATATACTGTAAGTAGGACTAATGTGTGTTGATTGAGCGTGCCGCAAACTGGCCGTGATGTGTTTTGTGGCTGAGAATAGACTGGCGGAGGCGGGGAAGGTAGCTTCAGCCATCGATCATGGCGTTAATGCAAGGAGTCACACCTCCTCAGGTTCTTCTGGAGGAGACAGGAGGTTGGCACGGGTGATGAAATATAGAGGAAAGAGCAATCCTCACATGTCATCATCTTGGGCAGAAGGATGGCTTGTAAGCTGCCAAGACACTCTGAAGATGAAAGATGGAGGATGCACTGCTGGAGTCTATCAGGGGTCACCATAGTCTGCAATTAAGCTAACATATCATCTTAAATGCAACCATAAAAAAATGAACTGTGGTCTGAAAATGTCCACACTTTGGACATGACGATTGATTTTGTTAAAGGGAAACTGCACTTTCCTAAAAATCATTCACAAGCCCTATGTGAGACAATAACCAACGTATTTTCCTCCTCTGTGCGTTATAATAATGAAAAACTGCTAGCAAAAACGCCAATTTTCAGTATTTAGAATGCACAGAAAAGAGAAAAACGCTAGTTCTTGTCTCACATATGGATTGTTGACGATGAAAAGCGTCACTCTTGGTTGAGTTTTCCGCCTGGCACAAGTGTGTGTCTTGTCTCCATTCAATAGCATAACATTATTTATTTTGAAAAAGTGCAAGAGACATGTCCCCCGTACCCTCAAAATACGCCCATGCTGTAGAAATGTGTTTTGAACCCCACGACTCTCGCCTGCTGTCTGTGTTTCCTCAACCCCAGTGTGGGGAAATAAAAGTTTACAAACAGAACCTGCAACTTAAGGCATGAATATGTGTGGAAGAAAGTGGACAAAGACACTCACCGGTTGAGGAAGTCCCTACTCGAGTGCCAGTCATGTTCCTGTGATACATAAAGACTTGTTTATTAATCAGCCATGCTATGTTTATGAGATAGTTTGCACTTTTGGAGTGTACTTACTCTATACTTGTATTAATAATCAGTATTTGCACATGATTATTGTGTTTAATAACATTGTGATTTGAGCAGGCTTTGATTAGACTTAATGGGTTAGAATGGTATTCAGGCAAACCTTATACAGTAAGGTGCAAACTATTGAGGACCGCAGGCAACTCTATCCCAGCAAGCAGCAGCAGAGCCAGATAGAAAGAAGGTGAAATAGAAAAGTATTAAAAAGGGTTCATCGGTTAATAAATGCATGCGTGTGAAGGGTTTTTATGATTACTAAAAGTCACCAGGCAGACTATATATGTGTTGAACAAAAGGGGCAAAAGCTGCCAGCTGGTGCAATCCTACCCTCACCTTTAAATGTTTAAAAGACAACATATGTGCAGAAATAAGAGCTCCTGATGGGAAACCTGCTTTGACTATACAGGTTATTAGCCACGTTGCCCCCAGATGGCATTTTAAAGGGTCATCAGAGGAAAGTGCATTCATAACCACCATCATCTGACACACACACAGACGAGCAGAGAGAGACGTCAGCTATCCTGTTACACCACATGCTTGAAAAACACGGGTTTAGCTCAAAGGTCAAAGCAGGTTTGTTACTGGTTTAAATGTGCCACGAGACCTCAACAGATCGTTGAATGACATGTGATTATACAACTCACTGTTTGCAATGAAACATGCTACATTACACTTAGATCGGTTCACACCACAATGGTGAAATAAAGACAATACAAAAGAAGACTGAATTGAAAGTGACATTTTTAATAAAATGCTATGCAAAACCTACAAAAAGGCATATCACACAATAACGGAGACGTACTCTCAGTACTTTTTAAACAATACTGTCTTATGTGATCTGGCAAGATTGTCTTAAAAAGGCCAGTTATAAATGTCAAACAGCTGTGTGTACAGGCCCTTTGAGGTGGATAATTAAACTCAAGCACATGATATAAAAAGGGCGCACTTAATAGTGTGCATAGCTTGGAAACCAGCACACATATGTTTTAGGATCAATGATGAAATCGTCACCAAACCAAAGCAGCAATCAATGTAACAATTTACATGAAGACTGTTAAGGATATGCATAGCTTACGAGAGGCAACCTTAGGCAAAAAAACATATACATCACAGAATTGCCATCTAAAAAGAAAAAGACATGCAAAGTTGCGTTAACAAAATATTCAGTTTGTCTTTCTTACTTTATTGAATGACTTATGTATAACAAAAATAAGCACATGACCAAAGAAACAATACAGTCGTCCCTCGCTTATTGTGGCAAACTGGTTACAGGCCTGACCGTGGTAAATGCCTTTCCACAAAATAAGATTATTACTAGTATTAGTAAATCAAATATTTTCGTGAAACAGTTTACTATGGTGGAAATACGTATTTTTTTTTTAACATATTATAGCTCTCTTAACATTAAATAACACACATATCGTACCTTTACGCTCATTTCAATATAGTGCCCTTGATTGCATTTTACAGTAGATTACATTACTCACTGGTAGCCTGAAACATCCTCCAAGTGTCACCCGGCCACCACAACAAGACCACGGCATGGAAATAGTTCGCTTAGTAATTCCTCAAAGTTACAACTGGGCTTTGACAGCTGAAACCACTGGTGTACATTGTTACGCTTGCGTCAAAGTCTTACCAATGTAGATATTTGCTATCATTGAGTCAGGAGTTGAAGATGAAAAAAAAAGTTGTTTTGCCAAAAGTTGGTCAAGGTGATTGTCACGGTGAATATACAGTAGTGCCAAGAGTAGCCGCCGTGTTGTTGTTAGCAGTGTTCACCCACGACCTGGAAACCAAAGTCTATCGATCGCCACAATACGACAATAAAAAAAAAAAAAAAAGGATATGAATAAAACACTGATATTTGAAAGAGGATGTGGCGAGGGACGACTGTACCATGCGAGGAGAGCTATATTAACTTATTATGTACAGTGGAGTCCATAGACAGCAAAGTGTCCTGACCTGAACAAACTGCATCTTCTTGAGGCTGATATGGGACTTGTAGTCAGAGGAGGGGAAGGTTGTAGGCAGCGTTAATGGGGTGATGATGTGGTGTAGTAAGGGGTGGTGGGTAAGCAGTAGTTTCTAGTAGTAGCTGTTACCAGGGAAAACATGGAGGTTGGCAAGAGAGTGCAAAGAAAGCTGCAAGCTGCCAAAAAAACAACAACAAAAAAAAAACAACAAACAGCTGGACATTAAAACTCAAAGGCACCCAGGAAGGAGACAAGACAGGATCAGGAAGCCCCAAACAGGAAGTGGATCATCATCAGTGAGTCAAGAGTTTAAGTCGCGTGATCCAACTGACCAGTAGTGAACGTTCTGCCGTGCGCTTGGAGACCGAAGCTACGGGGGTCTTTTTGACATCCTCCTGATAGGGGATGGTGGCGCTGTTGTGGAGGTCTGAGTTCGAGTAGTAGCGGCTGCCTCGGATGTGTTCCATCCTGACAAGGTGGCGCTCCCCTGTCGGCAGGTAGTTGGGCGGAGCTGCCTGCGCCACTTCCTCGGCTATGGTGGGGATCCTCTCGTTGCTCAGGTATCTGTACAGGATGTCCTCACCTTCACGGAATGAGAAGATGGTTAGCATTCCACGTGCTTTAGTTTAGATACCCCGGGTTTTGTTAGTAATCTGTGCCAAAAGGTCAAGAATAGGGGTGTAACGATAAATGAATGATACATCGCGGTAAAACCCCTAACGATAAGTATTACCGTTCTGAATTCAAATGATCGTAAAACCGTGATATTGATTGATACTTTTATTAGTAGATTGCACAGTACAGTACATATTCCGTACAATTGACCACTAAATGGTAACACCCGAATAAGTTTTTCAACTTAAGTCGGGGTCCATGTTAATCAATTCATGGTAACCATATTTTGATAAACTCATGAACCAGTTAGCTGACATGTATAAAAAAGACATTAACGTCTTTCCATAAAAGAATAAACCCTGGCGATAGGATTTCAGTGTGTTATAAGTACTTTTTGAGCACATTCAACAATGATAATAAAGATTATTTTGGTCACAATAACTAATGATATAACATTTCCATATATTGTTACATTCTTAAATCTTTAGACAATTACCAAATGATACGAAAACCAAAGCAATTCTTTCCATGAAAAAAGTATGTAAATCCTAATAATCCGACACCCAAAAATAAACAAAAACACATTTTATACAGAATAATTATATTTTTTACATGCAAAAACATTGGAAAACAAATATACATTTTGAATTTATTGAATAAATGAACATTTAACACCATTTCCTGGAATTAGCGGAGAGGAAGGTGGGAAGGAGAGAGCTAAATGGACGATAATTACGTACTTAAATTCAACAGTGTTTCTCACTTTTTTTATCAAAGTGCTGGCACTGCAACTTTCTTTGGCCCCATAGTGGTTTATTTTGGATTCATACTTAGCAAAAGAGACTGAGGCTACATTAACACTGCACGTAATGATGCCCTATACAGATTTTGTGTTAAATCCGACCTTTTTACTGTATGTAGTTTTTTACGCTACCAAAAATATGCAACTTCTATGTATGTCTAACATGAACAGGATGCACCACTGAACATGTCCCAGATTCATGTTGGTGGCACATTTATGACAATTTCAAGGAGTTTGTGCAACTGGAGTCAACATTTATTCATGTAAGAGATTAAAGAAGAGGGGACACATCTTAGCTATGGTAGTATTATGAAGCATGTGAGTGAGGAGGCAGAGCAGCAGCTAACATCCCTTCTAAGTGCAAAGCCACTTCTAAGGCAACAATCCTTGCCTTAATGGCAGCAAATCAACTACGTTTCTTTCAGGCATCATTATCGCTGGAGGACGAGGAATAGCGGAACATGCTACACTGCGCACAGTAAGAGGATATGCCAACCACTAAGCTAGAGCTTTTGATGTAAACAGAGGCGGAAGGATTGCTACAAATATCAACAATAACGATACCAAGCATTACATCAGTTTATGGTTAGACCCCATCCATCCATCCATTTTCTACCGCGTATTCCCTTTTGGGGTCGCGGGGGGCGCTGGCGCCTATCTCAGCTACAATTCGGCGGAAGGCGGTGTACACCCTGGACAAGTCGCCACCTCATCGCAGGGCCAACACAGATAGACAGACAACATTCACACTCACATTCACACACTACGGCCAATTTAGTGTTGCCAATCAACCTATCCCCAGGTGAATGTCTTTGGAAGTGGGAGGAAGCCGGAGAACCCAGAGGGAACTCACGCATTCACGGGGAGGACATGCAAAATCCACACAGAAAGATCCCGAGCCTGGGATTGAACCCAGGACTGCAGGACCTTCGTATTGTGAGGCAGACGCACTAACCCCTCTGCCACCGTGGTTAGACCTATATTTCTTATTATAAAAAATACTGTATATATGTTTTGTTGTTTTTGTTATTGTTTACAAACTCAGACAATAAGTCCCTGAACACAGGAGGACTTTAAGAGCAAAACTCAAAGGATTTAAATCCCAGCCAATAATAGGAAATAATTTAAAAAAATAATTCAGTGTTTTGAATTAAAGCTGTGATTAAAGATGTTATCATTTAATGATCTTAAAATTGTATCAGTATCAGCACTGTTGTCGTCAATACTGCCCCTGGAACTACTTGATATTGGATCGAAAGCCAAATTTGTAGTATTGTCTAAAACTAATGTAAAGTATCCATACAACAGAAAAATAAGTGTTTATTACATTTTAATAGAAATGTAGATATAACCACGTTGGAGCACAAAGTAACCATATATTAACACTGCATTAACAAGTAGATTAATAAACAAAATAATACAACCGTAAACGACGCAACATGTTTTTGCATGCTTTGGCAGCCAAATTAGGAGCCCTTGTAACCCGTTTTTAAATGGTTGTATTATCATTTATATGCCAAATAATATACTGTGATATGAATTGTTATTGCAGGAGGCTGTAATATATATTTTAAGCTATAACACACATCCTAATTTCACAGGAAGGCATAGAGAAAGCAGCTGGAATAATAACAACAAAATTGTTAATACCTTTCCTACTATGTGTCCAGGGCTTAGCAAAGGGGTCCACAATTGACACACAGGTATCCACAGGCATGGACATAGGTCGGGGCTTACCTAGAAGCATAAGTGACAATTAATTGCTTATTTGACTGACCAAATGATCTGTAGGAGGGCTGAATGATGAACAGGTACAGACCACGTGATTGCTTGTGCTCCCTCATTCTGGGCTGTATCACATTAGCTTCAATTGGACAGCCGATACTTAGTTTGTCATAATCTGCGATGGTGCAGCGTCTCCTACTCTCCTGGTCCAAGAAGGAATTGGGTGACTCAGAGCCTTTTGGCCTTTTACTAAAACTGGAGAAAGTGTCTGTTCTTTCCTCTCTGCAGAAAATAAACATATACAGTAAGTGATTATTTTTAACAGCACAGTTAGTACAGGGGCAATGTCGTGATGTGAAATGTTCGGTCCTTCTATCATTTAAATGAATGTGGAAACATGCGATCATCTCCCTGGAGGAGGAAGATAAGACTGGCGTTGCATCAGGACTGCTGGTGGGATGTATGTGTGTGTGTGTGTGTGTGTGTGTGTGTGTGTGTGTGTGTGTGTGTGTGTGTGTGTGTGCGTGCGTGCGCACAGAATGGGTTGGAAGCGCGAGCGAACCGTTCAGCAGGAGGTGAATGTTGGGACAACAGCAAGTTATTTAGAAAGGATCTCACAAGTAAACATCTTATTATTTAAAATCCATTCTGGACAAATCAGCACTTCATCCCAGGGCTGACCCATGGGCAGTTTAAAGTTTATCGAGTATGCATGATTATTAACTGTGGAAGAAAATATACATTAGGGCCGCAAGAATATGCAAATTTCCAAATGAAAAATCCCTAACTGAGATGCTAGGCTAGTGTGATGCCTAAAATAAAGAGATAATAAGTCTTACCTTGGACTGTAGGGTATATGAGGAGGTGGCGGAATGTAAAAATCCAAGATTGCCGATTTCTCCTTTTTGGTTGATCCATTAGCTGAGCTGCATGGAGACTGAGCTCGGATCAAGGAGGGATTGTTCTGTAAAACAAACCCCACTTAGTCACTCTTCACAATGTGGTATGCTCAGATAAACGTAAGAGATTGGTGGGCTTATTGAACTCTACTTAATGACCCAATTCAGGGGTGTCAAAGTTGTTTTCAATTAAGGTCACATCTCTGTTACGCTGCCCTCAGATGGTTTGTAATGAATAAAAATGTAAAAAGATTTACCTCATGATATTATTACACAATTGCCAATGCATTTCATTATTATATATGTTTATACATCCATCCATCCATCCATCTATTTTCTACCGCTTATTCCCTTCGGGGTCGCGGGGGGCTCTGGAGCCTATCTCAGCTGCAATCGGGCGGAAGGCGGGGTACACCCTGGACAAGTCGCCACCTCATCACAGGGCCAACACAGATAGACAACATTCTCACTCACATTCACACACTAGGGCCAATTTAGTGTTGCCAATCAACCTATCCCCAGGTGCATGTTTTTGGAAGTGTGAGGAAGCCAGAGTACCCGGAGAGAACCCACGCAGTCACGGGGAGGACATGCAAACTCCACACAGAAAGATCCTGAGCCCAAGACTACTCAGGACCTTCGTATTGTGATGCACATGCACTAACATGCACGGTAAAATAATTTTTTAACTCAGTTGCCAGAATTGAACTCTAAACTGTACAGCATATTACTGTAAATGTACCAACAGTACCACTATTCTCTATGGTGTATTACTAAAAACATGGAAACCACATGTTTTAACATAACATTTCTGGCCATTAAGCGAACCTTTTTTTTTTTAAATGTACATTTTGATGGATTACTTGCTTTGAAATGAGTCAGATACTGAAGTATTTCTTTTAATTTAAAAAAATGTTTTTATGGGATGTATGATAATATAATATTTTTTTTATTATGAGATAATATTACAATTTAAAAGATGCAAGTGGATGCAGTAAAAACATTGTTTTCCGTCAAAATGGAAAGAAAAAATACATTTAGTAAGAAAAGATGAAGTACGTTATTGCCCCTAAATATTTGCAGACTGTTGCAGGTCAAATGAAATGATATGGCGCGTCAAATCAGGCCCTGGGCCTTGAGTTGGACACCTGACCTAAGTGATATGTTTAACATACAGTAGAGCAGAAAATTAAAGAGTATTAAAAACAAGCTAGACCATAGATCATGGCTATGTGGAATCATACATAAAAGTATTATCATCTGTGTGGCTGCCATGTGTACAGTACAGATTATACAGTACTACAAAGTCTTCATTCTCTCCTCAAACAGGACGTAAAGCGTGTCTGTCTTATTCCAGTAGGAGCCACGTTTCTACAGATACTGTACACTGAGATGGCTAACACAGATATCCCAGAGTACCTGCTAATACGAGATGCTTGGGGCATGTTGACGCTAGTCACCTTTGTGGTGATGACATGCTCTTATCTTGTATCCTTCCATCTCACCTTCTCTGACTTTAATACACGGTCTGTTCAATCCGACAAAGCCTGAGTGCGTATTTGGTTTATTTTTACAGCAGCTTAAGGGTGTACACATTCACACAGTGCTAGACTTACCCTCTCTGGCCTGAACCCTTCTGGTCTGCGAGCAGAGCGTTTGTGCTTTGGCTTATTTGCATGCAATAGTTTGAACTAGTTCTGATTATTTCTATTGTGCAAGGTGGCAGTTATCATTCATAATTCATTTGATAAAGTATTAAAACAACAATTTTAATACTTTTGAAAAGGTATTAATTGGAGGGGTGTTTGATATTTCACTAGCACAAACAACTCATTAGCATTAACATACAAACTAGGTGCTAACATGTCCTCACATGTGTTTGAATAAAACATTAGTTATGCAAGATGGCGTTAGCTGAATAAGTGGAATTTTGCCTTGTTTCTGCTTTTTAGCTGCTCTTACATACTGTATGCAGTATACTTTCTGGTAATGTCATAAATGTAGTGCTATTGTGAAATTCCAGCTCCGTTTGACAGTACAAACATTTTACGACAATGTCTGTCTTTTTCAGTTATAAATGACACATTAGGGTTTCCCACAGCGCTTTGTTGTTAAGGCAATCGCCTGATGTATATGCCCAAATCGGCTGTTCAGATTTACTTTGCAAAAGAGAAGTCTAGGATACTTCTCTTGTTGCCTTATTTGTATTTGACTTTATTAAATGTATTTATATTATCATTTGCTGCTAATCTAAAGTCTTAACAAGCTGCTTTGCTTTGTACTGCCTGTCAGTATGTTTCTCCAGCACCCAGCATTGTCCCACCCACACAACCCTCTGATTGGTTACACGCAGAGCGGTAATAGCCAATCAGCAGTGCGTATTCAGAGTGCATGTAACGGCCAATCAGCAGTGCATTCAGAGCACATGTAACTTATTGCAAACGCTTAGTTATTTTGACCTTAAGTCATTATTTTGACTTAAGTCAATATTTACAAAGTATAATTAGTATCTCAGGTAACTAGGACTGTTATGTGTGTTTTTTTTACTTCACTTCATATATCGCCACCCAGCCCCTTCGGTCCGCCCCCTTTCCCCTGGAGAGACACCACTTTAAATAACACCTATATTGGGGGGAAACACTGTGCAGATTCTCTCGTTCTCTCTATCCACCTTGTTTTTCTTTGAGCAATCTCTCTTTCTCTTTTTATTGGCATTCCGTTGTTGCTGCCACACGCACACAGCTACATCTCAGATAGGTGCACTGTTTTCATGGAGCAGTCTGGCCAAAACTATGTACACATATTGTTCTCGTTCAACAAATCATCTAACCAACAAAATACAAATCAATATTTATTTAATTAAAAAATTATCCATTTAATCAATGATTCTTTGCAGCCGTAATTTCAAAAGGGGACAGGAAGTGTACATTCGATGTTGCAATGAACCTCCACAAGCCCAGCCGAGTATTGCAATTAAAATATATTATAAATTTTACATAAATTATTTTTATTAACCTGCCAGCAGCTTGAAATTGCATTTTCAGGCTTACTCAAAAAAATTATAGAACACAAAAGCTAAGCAGTTTTATGTTATGCATTTTGTTACCTTATGGTACCGAAAATAAACCGAACTGCGGCCTTAATACCGAGGTACATATCGTACCGTAAGGATTCTGTAAACTATATTTTTTTCTTTTCTGCATGAATTATATGATGTATCTTTATTACATGCTTGAATTACATTCTGTGACTCGCTTTGTTGTTCAGAAAAAACAACAACATTGTGTCTGTTCATAAAGGCAAAGCACTTTAACATTTGCAATTGTTCCTATATTTGTCCTTTCATCAGTTAGGCTGTCTTTTTTTTGGATGGCAACTTCCTGGCTATTTGTTCCTAATTACCCAGATACGATCACTTTATCTCCCAGATTAAAACATGGGACATTTCCTCCTAATGTCTTTTATCAGAGAAAAACTGGAGCATTGAACTCTTCAGAGAAGCTCAGTGACTCGTGTCTGGGCATGTCTGTTTTGGACCGGCTTATAATTGATAGACAATGAACAGACACGCGAAGGAGGAAGTGCATATGCATGTACCTGAGGTACAGGAGGCTTCCAGCGCATGTTCTTAAGCGGGGCCGGGGTAAAACCTGTTGTTCCTGTGGGCCGCTTCTTCAGGAGGAGTAACACACCTTTGGGATCCTCCCTCAGTTTGATGACCAGGTTTTTTAGTTGCCAGCCAACCTGGTTTACAGAATATGAACACGCACAAACACACCGTCGGATTAAGAAATGATGTGCGCTATGCCAACCATACCACCACATAAAAGTCCATTAAATAAAATTCTCACCACTGTCTGTTGATTAACTTGGATCACTTCATCACCAGCATGGATCTTCCGGGTTAGGTCTGCAGGGGACTGAACAACACACACACAATGGGTCAAAATGTAGCAAGTATTGTCCCATAACGCAGACTTTATTTATTCTGCCCTTTGCGGAATCTACGGATATTTGTTTTGTAAAACATCACAAAAGGATCATGGGGATATCACATGCTCATCAAACAGGATTGTAGTTGATGAGTCAGATTCACAATTAAGACCGGAGGGATAATGAGCTATCCATGACAGTGATACTGGTGCATTAGTCACAACCTGCGTGCCTCATCGTGGAAAACAGGTTTGTGGATAAGCAGACAACCAATCAGCATGAGTTATGATGATGATGCTTACGATGGTATTAGTTAATTTCAAACATGCATCCAGTTACACTTATATTTCCAGTTTCTTATACAACATGTCCGAGAAAGAGTAGGAAAAAGCAGACCATATTTAATCCTACCTCGGTTACATTTCGCAGAAATTCCTATCGCATTTGTTTGTTCACAAACAATAAATAATTTAATATATAATAGGTTCTCATGAATAAAGTTGTTGATTACTTAATGAGGTGAATAATATGTGTTTATTCATCAATATGTTTTTCAGGATTCTTATTCTTTGTACTTTGTTCACAAACAATAAATAATTAAATATATAATGTTTTCACGAATAAAGTTGTCGATTACTTAATGAGGTGAATAAGATGTGTTTATTCATCAATAAGGTTCAATATGTTTTTCAGGATTCTTATTCTTTGTACTTTGTAAACACTGAGTTTGAACAGATTCTTAAAGAGAATCATACTAGTAGTTTGTTTGACTTTCTAGATTAATACAGTGCTTCTCAATTATTTTTAGTTACAATGCCAGAGGAAGAAGAAAATATTTTTCCACATCCCTAAGATGGATTGTATCATTTGCCTATGAAATTGTTTTAAGTACAACTCTGCATAACATTGTATCTTTATTAACATGAAATAAAACGACAAACTGGTCTTTCCAGGGTGCCCTCCCTAGTACTTTCTAATTTTCCTGAAGGAACTTTCCTGAAGGAATCGATAAAGTACTATCTATCCAGCTACAGCTTTTGAAAAGGACTGGCTTAATCCATTTAATAATGTAATTCCATATACTGATATACTTAAGGTCTTATATGTTGTACATGCATACAAATGTTTTAAATTAAGGTTACATTTCTCTTTGATAAGAAATGTAAATACTTGCATAGAAGGTTACACTTTGCTTTGTACATAATTTTAGCTGTTTCCACATGTACCAAATAATCAAATCTTAATATTTTTGATTCAATAATAAAAGGGTTTGAATGTTTTCTAATCTTACTTCTTTTGTACCATGGTTAAATAATAAAGTGTACTTCTGTAGTCACTGCCCCATATATCTACTCTATTTGTATTTGTGTTTGACTTTCTATCAAACGTTTAACTTCATCAGTGCAGAAAAAGCCATTACTACTGGAGGAGGACATGTGAGAAGGAGATAAAGAGAAGGGAGAAAAACAAGAGTTTTTAACAAGAGCTTGATAGTTGTTGTGTTATACCTACATGTTCTGTGGTTCCAGTAATGACGTGTAACCCATCATAGGTTGACTTGATATACATTCCCTGGGCGGAAACACAAAGCAATTATGTTTTCAGTACAATACTAAGAGATAATTGCAAAATCTGTGAGCAGGCAGGCTGCAAAAAGATGAATCCTTTCTTACCAGACCTTCACCCGGTTTAATATTGATCAGCTGGACTTCCTCCAGGCAGGCAGACTGGCTCAAAAGGGGGTCAGAGGTGGTTCTCACAGTCTGATCACAGATGCTGTTCAAAATCTTTGACTAGAAAAATAATATACATTGATGGATTATTGAAATGACAACCTCAGATTTCTGACAAGAATAAGCTCAGTTGGCCCACAGACGGACTTTGCATGGTTTTCATTCCTCAGACTAAACAAACTTAAACTGTGGCATACACAGTCAAAGTCAGAAAAACTAATGGAGGAGGACTGCAGAGACTACTTAAAACATTGAAACAAGGCCATTGAATGTTATCATTAGATGCGCACATATTTTGCACATATTTTTTGTACCCAACACTTCCCACTTTAGATGGGTTTTATATAGAACTCAGAGGTGGTTATTTGATCGCACAAACAAGCAGCCATACAAGCTTGCATTGATAAAACAAAAATCAGATTTTTTTATGGTGAAAAACACTGCAGATTACCAAAAAGCTGATTAGCTTATGAACAATATTTAAAAAACAGCTGTATTTAGGACACACACAAAAGAGAGACAGAGGGCTAAAAAGAAGACCAGTGTTCACACCTCATGCCTGGAGAGTGTCGGCAACAGGAAGCAATGATTGATAGCCAGAATGCAAAAGAGGCACCCCCTCACTATTAATGCTGCCTATACAGTAAAAACCTCACTGCTCAGATCATGACATGTAATTTTCCTGAAGGAACTCTCCTGACGGAATAAATAAAGTACTATCTATCTAATCTAATGCAATGTTTGAGCAAAAACACAGTTGCTGCAGTAAAAATGTTTGGAAACTCTATTAAAGGTAGAAGAGGTTATACAGCAAGTACTATACTTACAACTTCTAGGATCTTTTCTTCCATTTCGTAAACACCACAGTCCTGTCAAACATAAGAAAAGACAAATTAGGCTACAAAGTTGTAAGCAGATGCTAGATTAGTATTTAGAAAGACAACAAAATGTTCAATAAAACAAAATAAAGTATAGAACGAAGAAAAATCGAGAACTTCCACAAATAAACAGCTATTGTAACTAAACTAATCCACCGTCTAAATTCAGGGGTAGCTGTTACAACAGAAATCACAGAGAAGTTGAGGTACCTATTACTGTGACGCATGTAGGAACAATGTGCGGGTGACATGGGAGTAAAGTGGTCAAACATAGTGAATCATGCTGAGAAAGTAATATTAACAGTGGTCTCTGTTATAGCTGCTGTATGTCACTGATACTGTAGGTGGCTGCCTAGAGGGCTCAAACTTTGGAGCCCACTGTCTTTCTGCTCATTGCACGTACTGTAAAACAACACCATAAATAATACGCAAGTCGGCAAAGCATAGTAAATGGCAAAGTGGAAGCGACGGCTTTTGTGTGTGTCCTCATACGAGCTGCAGCTAACGATTATTTTAGTAATAAAGTAATCAATCTATTAGCTTGTTTGATAAACCGAGTAATTGGATTAAACACACTATGTAGCCTCAATGTGTGTTTTAGAGAAAATAGTAGACTTAATTTTTTTGCTCGCAAAGTCTTGGTTCTTTTTAAAGCACATCAACATTGAAATTGCACTTTTAACGTGTGTATTTATATGTGAATATATATATATATATATATATATATATATATATACATAAATAAAAGTAATTGCCAGGGTTTTCTGCCACACAGATCAGTGCACTCACACAATCGCTCTCATGAGCGCTCTAGTGCAGCCACCATGCGGAAACTATGTATGTGTATTCAAAGATCTGGGCACTACATGCAGTCCGGATTTTAGGAGTGCTAAAAAAAACTATTTGCATCCAAAGTGCAATTTTCAATTTGGATGCAATTTTCATAATTTTTAACTGATTTAAAAAACAAAACTTTTTGCATTTTATTAATTAAGAATCAGTTTGTGGATTAAAAGCATCAAACAACTTGTATTGAACGTTTTATCATTGACATTGTGTTGATCTTATTAATTTTTGGTTTTCCTTTTTTTAGTAATGTATTTAATAAATGTCATATTTTGTACGTTTTCTCAATTGCTTTGTAAATGTATATCCTAAGTATTGTTAAACTGGGATTGGGTTGAAGTTGCTCTCTTTTTTATATTAGATTAACGTTCTAGGATTTCTTTTAAATAAAATTTTAAAAATACATTTAAAAAAATATATTTTTTAGGCCAACATTGAGTGTACATACTGTAAGTCGTACATCAGCAGCCAAGAGGAGATGATATAACCTGTAACCTATCTTGAGAATGTTATAATATAATTTATATCCCAAATAATATATTACGAAAATCGTGTTGAATTGAGAATTGACTCTGAATTCTGAAACGACACAAAATTTCCACCTCAACCGGATTTCATAAATGTTCATTAGTTACACTCATTTACCGATTAATCAAAGCAACATAATATAAATAAAGGCTATTTTCTTATAAGCACTCAATTTAATCAATTAATCGTTTCAGCCCGAGCTGGACGCACTACGGACATGTACAAGCAAACCAGACAGCCACAAACGTCAATCATCTTATTCAGTCCGAACAATTATTTCCGATCATTTTTATGCAGTTCAACTCCTAATTGTGAAAAATATTTACTTTGTTGTGCTTTGCATTGGCAACATATGGTGGTGGTGGTCTTACATTTTTGGGGTGGGAAAATTGTTTTTGTTTTGGACTGATGACATACAGCAGCTTTAAACATTTAGTGACCTTTTGGTAGGGGTCTGTTAAGTCAAAATAGTGTGACAGTGGATATTTTATAGATCAGTTCTGCTAAAATCTACTGGGAGACACTTGGAGGTAACGGTAGTCAAACAATGTTCAGACTGCAGCTGGACTGCACACAGCGGAGGAAACAGCCTGTCTTTACAACTGTGGCAAACCAAGACCCCCCTTTTTGTTTTCAAAAGTGGTTCTAAGAGGTTGGCAACAACAAACAAGAGCATACATCAAAAGGTGAAATTAATTTGTCAATGCTAGAATACATTATGCTGGCACAAGCCTAAATCAGTGCAAGAAACAGAATACTGGAACAGTGTTAGCGACATGCATAGGCATGTGTGCTACACAAAGCCAACCCGGTTGCTTCTTGTAAATCCATTGTGCAGATTGACAATGGGGGTTGAGCAAAGTCTTTTCCAAATTTCTATAATTTGCACATTCCACAGTGCCGGAGGGGGACATCAGCAACCAAATGGACTTTCATAGAAGTTATTTGGTTTATTTTCCTTGACTGATAATAGGTTGACTTCTGTGCTCCAGATAATACACTGGATAATATTTCCACATGGTAAAATGATTTCAATGTCTGTTTAAATGCACCTTAAGTAAGTATTGTACAAGAAACTTTGCCATAGTTCCATCACTAAATATAAAATCAGTGTAGGGATTATAGGTTGCACCTTATACACATGGGTTCCAAATTATGTTTCCTTAAAATAATCCCTCTAAAGTTAGCTATAGTAAGAATTTGGTTTCAGAATTAATTAAAAAACATAAAACTAGGGCTATCAAAAATAATGTGTTAACAAAATGTGATTAATAACAAAAAATGTCTAATTAGTCATCTATGTATGTAGATTACCACACAATTTATTTTGATCGTATATGCATGTGAGTGTGAATGTTGTCTGTCTATCTATGTTGGCCCTGTGATGAGGCGGTGACTTGTCCAGGGTGTACACCGCCTTCCGCCCGATTGCAGCTGAGACAGGCCCCAGCACCCCCTGCTACCCTGAAAGGGATAAGCGGTAGAAAATGGATAGATGGATGGATGCTCCTTTACCATAACCACAGATGGTTACCTGAAAGGTGGTGTGTTGTATGGTCAGTGATCAGGTCAACGCATAAGTCACTGCAAAGATGAGCGAGGAGACCCCAATTGGTGTGCTCGCTGGCAAATTTCACTCCAAAATACACCCTGACTTTTGATAGATCAAGTTTGAGCAAATAAACATAGTGCATTCAAGTAACAAGTTAAGAAAATATTCCTGGATGACATTCTGACAATAGAATTGCATTCATATTCAAACATTGGGGTCTTTTTTTTATTCAATTAAATTTTCCAAGTGAGTGATAACTTGCGATTATTCATGAATAATCTAAATTCTTAAGTTGAAATAAAGTTATATTTAAAATAATAACCATTTGACAGCATTATCAAAAACACTTTATATTGCAAATTTCTGAAACTTGACTACGCTACACGGGAAGTACTAACAATACATTTAAGTGTTTACAAGCCCTGAAACAAAAACAAAACAGTATCATGATGGTGACATGACAGACCCTGCTTGAGACAATTCCAGTTAAGCTGCAACTTTGAACAACAATATTAGGTGTTTCCAGGTCTGCTATTGATATCAATCAATATCAGCATAAAAAAACGTGAATCGGATGATACATGCTTGCATCTAAAATCTCCAAAAAAAAAGCTCTTATATTAGCAGTCCTGCAGCGTGTTTACTTGTGCAAAGCTGGACATTCAGTGGTGTCTAAATGTCTTCCAATGAGCACACATGGTTGATATTTTCTTGTATTTTATTCAAGTCATTTACAAAAGGTAACCATGGTAGGCTCTAAGCTACAAGGAGCTAGCAGCTACACAACAGCTAAGCCCACAAAAGCAAACAAGCAAGACATACTGTATGTAATAAATGTCCTTAATTAAACATTATTGCAATTTAAAGCACTACAATTGTCATTATAAACAAGTATCAAATAAATATAATTGGAAATTACCCGATACAAAGTCTCAAAGGCAGAAGAAAAGTATTAGAAAATATCCAGTAACAAGCGTCTCTGGATCATTCAACTTACTGCATCATGCACTTAAGTTAATCAATTATTGTGACGACTCAAATTAACACTACACTACAAAAGCATGAATCCGTCAAAGGTTTAGTGTTTTCATACGTACACTTTGTTCTTAGTCATTTCTTTTGATCAAACCTTTTCTAACTTTCTGCACTACAGAGTAATGCAAATGTGTAAATGGTCTCTATATATATGGCACTTTACTATTTTTACATTACATTTATGCGATAAGGTTATGTTTTTTCATACCTACCATTGTTCTGTTTAACTAATTTCACTTAATTAGACCTTTTCTACGATTCCACACTAGTGTTTAAAAATAATAAAAATAATGAACTGTGATTCCTGCTTATATTGTATTAATATTTGTATTGGCCAACACCTAAGGCACCAATATCAGTATCGTATTGGAAGTGAAAAAGTTTGAATCGGGACAAGTTGCCTTCATAAATTCCCTAATCTGTTAACTCTTTCTTAACCTTTGTGTCCCCTGAAGGCAGATACTGGATCATAACTAATTGTTAATAAATGCAAAAGGACAATTCCCTGAGAGTAGTGATCCCTCCCGGCTTTGGACTTGACCCCTAAGTCAGAGTAGATCAGATGACTATGCGTGTTCAGCCGTTCGGGCCTTTGATCTGCCACCAGAGCAGATTTGTATGCTTGAGCAATGATGTGACATGGTTTGGTGTGACAGTCTGGGAAAATATATTGATATCAAATCAAGATGAACATCTACCGCTACATGTAACAAATCATGTCCAAGAGTTGATTGGAAAAAAACCCCAGCAATTTTCCTAAATACATGAGCAGATAGAAGGTTATTTGAAAGAGTACAACCTCCGCTCACATGGGTCAGTGTGTGTGTAAACACAGGCTTCATTGAGGCAGAATACATAAATTTTCTGATCTAAAAAGCTTTAATTCTTGGCCGAAGTTCATCAACTAGGTACTAGCGCAACTCTTTAATTAAGCTGTGACGCATTTATTACAGAATATACAAACTGTGGCCAAATGAGGGTGCAGAAACTGCAAATGGAAGAGTTTATTTGCAGTTGTAGCTGTTTTTCTTTTAGGCCTAACAACAACGAAAATCCATGTGTTTTTTGGTTGTTAAAAAACTACTCCACTCTAACAAGAGTTTACACTACGCCATAATCTTCGATCCACATGGCAGTGTGGGAATTTCACACCCCCACTTCTTGTACAGATGACCATGACGAGGCAACCATGGTAAATCACCAAAGGTCCAGGAATCCCTGACACTGGCGAGGAAATGTACACTCTAGGAAAGGAATTCATTTTGAATAATAGCAATAAGCCTCCCTTGAAAGTAAGCCTCTTAAGACAAAAGATTTTAGTGTTAAAAAAAACCAAAACAAAAACAACTTCACAATTATTGAACCAGATTTCAGACCTGCATATTATGTTGGGGAAGCACAGAAAGCCAACTATAGCTGGTTACGTTACACTGGCAGAAATAGACTTCCAATATAATGATGCAATACACAAGCAATTATTTGAGGAAATATGCAATATGTAATTCCTGCTGATTATCTGCTTTCACATTTTGCCAGTAAGAGACTATTGTGCTAACTCTGCAACCCTTCATACACATGTCACATAGCGAAGTACTGTATGACAACATGTGCAATGCTGGAAGCCTCCTCAGTTTGAAAGTTTACCTTTAAATGATCTGACAAAGGAGGTCTCCCTATTAGCGGAGGAAAGATCCCAAAAGAAAAACATCAGCATTTGCAATTATTTGTTCAGACTGATGGGCTTTAGGCTTCTGTCATGGCTGCCAGACCGCTTTTCCCATAACGCTTCACTCTTTCACTTGATCCTACATGTCTGTGCCCTGAGGCTGGTATGTGCGCCGTGAAAAAAACAAAACAAACTTATTGTGTGTAGGTCTGTCTGTATCTACACATGTGCTGCTGGACTAACTAGTGTGCAAACCTGTTGAACTGTGGTGGTGAGCTCCAGGCAAAGCTGAATGATTTTGTTCTTGGTGGCTGTGAAGTCACTGATTCCTGTGAGCGGCGTCCTGTAAAGTAAAAACAAAAAAAGAGTGTTACAAAGTAGCTATTTAATGTACTTCACGTCTCAAAAAAGTAAAAAGGCAAAGAATGTTATAAATCATAAGTGGTATCTCAATTATCGTACATCCCACTATTTGACAACAAATTTTTCGTCTAAATATTTCCTGGGTTTTCGAATACTGTCAGCAATATTGCCAAATATAGCACACTACAAGCTAGTCTGTTTGCTCGCATATTATTCCGAGAAATCTTGTGCCCAAACCAACAATCTTGCACGTTTGTGATTGAGTCTCTGTGCTTTTTTTTTTTAATTGAGTATGACTGAAATATAAGCCACCATGGGGCCAAAAACTGCATATGTCAAAATTTTGATAAAGAAGGAGAGAAACACTATTGAATTCCAGAAAATACTCATAGCAAGGTACTTGCTGGCATCTGCTTGACTCTGTCCTCCAACACCATCTTTGCCACCAAGAACAATAAATGTGATGGTAAATGTTTATCAATTAAATTCATAATTTTTATGTAATTCACATTGTTATTTGCATGTAAAACTATCATAAATCTTAAGAAACTTAATATTTGGATTTGCATTATTTCTGAAAGGAAAAATTGTTCAGTTAATGTATTTGTCGCACCTTTTGGAACGGATTACTAACAAAAACTGTATAGAAAACGGCAAATGTTTGTATGTAATTAATATGTCGTGTCCTTGCACAATGCTGGCTATTACCTGCATTACTATTCACAACTTGCACAATTACATTTTTGCGTTATAAAACAAAAACGATTTTATATTGTTTTGTATTTTAATGTCTTGTATATGGCTTAGCTTTTGCATAGTGCCTGCTTATCATGGGTGTTTTCTTCAGGTTACTGTGACATTCCTGATACTTTTTATGTTTTCTAAACCTTGCACGCCCAATGTGTTCCCACCCTTTTAAACATGCTGGAAATGTGGAAATATTTTGGAGGAATGAATTAAATAAATAAAAAATTTGAAAATGTCCATCAGCCTGTGAATATTAATATAAACACAAACCACATGTATTCATCTAAACCAAAGAGAATGGGACAATTATTTAAAGCAGGTTCTTCTTATGAACATTTTTGTGACATACAAGTAGAACTGAATTGTAATTCAAATAATTAAATAATGCAAATAAATGTAACAAAACACAACCCACAACATATTGTCATAATTCTCACAGAAAACAAAAATAATTACAGATCCCAGCGAATGTGCAAAATAACATGTTAACTGAGACCGTTATTTTGTCAAACAACATTTGGCGCGCAGCTCTTTCTATTGTGAAGGCCAGAAGTGTGCTGTTGGTCTGTTGGATCCTGGCAGCTACTGTTTTGACGGCAGACAAGGCTGTGTTCAGATAAAAAGTACCTGTCAACTGCCATCCTTTCTTTACATCACGGGCATCTTACAACACCCTCAGTCACACTTATGTTGCATTGTTGACATTCAGACTTTCAAGGTTTCTGAATCAAGTCCTACACCTTAACCGTAATTAGTGCGTGATGAGAAAGTTTTGTGTCGTTGTGACAAGTGCTGGCAGCGGCAAAATGTGGGCACGGGGGTGGATCTGATGACTTCTGTTGGTGTGTTAAGAGCGACAATGTAATTAAAAAAGAGTCGGACTGTAAGTTACCTGCAGAAATGTATCAATGCATTTGTTTACCACCAAAATGAGGCAACTATAGCTACAGTACTTCCTTTTGCAGTGTATGTTGGCACTGGTGCCATTTTAGGAACAGCTTCCATCCCATCCCTACTCATGATACTTCAAATACTGCTACTGCCATCTTATGTAATAAATACAAACTAACTAAAAGAAGTTGCTTACAGCCAAAGCTATTATTGTTTTAGTTGTTATGTTTTATGAGCATTAGTGGTTAGCACCGAATCTTGGTTCAATAATGGCACTAGTGCTGATTTATAAGGTAGTAACTGGATCAAAAAAAGAAGTTATCGGTGCCCTATTCAGGTGCTAAGTGAATTCAGCACCTGCAACAAGTGCTCGACTGTGAAATTTTGCAAGTAACATTCTTGTAAGTAATGTAGCATCCAAACAGAAGAAAAAGGAGCCTGACATTGTTTTTTTAAGTTATTGCCAACCTTAACATGACTACAGCAGCTCTTATAACATTGTTAGCAACGCAGCACTTGCCTAGCCATTAGCAACAACAACACTTCCTCATTTTGCACCAATGATGGTGATGGCAAATGAGGCTGTATTCAGGAACACCCCTCAAACATTACAATTTGAGTATTTTTTGCACTCTCCATGTTCTGTATTGCTGCAATAATTATAAGAATTTTTGGTAGATTTTATTCATTATTTTTTTTATGTTCAGTTTTAGTTTATTTTGAACATGCATACAATACATTTACAATGTAATGCATCCCATATTTCCAGTTGTTTCATTACAACATGTCCGAAAAGAAGTAGGAAGAAGCAGAGCTTATTTTTATTTCTACCCCTTTTCATATCATAGTAGATACTGAATGTATTACTTAGTTATCATTTATACTACCAAAGTATTTAAATACAACTCCTCTGTTTAACTTGAATGTCACAAAATGTTTTCCATAAAAATAAAAAGGCATTGGTCTGTTTTTTCACAACAATTTGCATGTTCAAAATTGTGTTATATGTCCTGTTTGGGCATCGTTTTCAAAGTATCGATTTGGTACTAGTATTAATTCAAATATAAACAATACATATACCTATTCGTGAGCTAGGCATTTTTTGTGCTTTTGTCCGCCATGAAACTGGTGACAGTAGAAAACTGTGATAAATTGAATAGAGGCTTTAACTTTAGTGTTTACATTAATATATAATGGTGGAAAAAAGGGCATGTGTCGTTCTTTGATGTGTGACATTTTTCTGGTCATTAACATGGCATACAAGTGTTGTTACCTGTCAAGCCAAGCCAGGAGGCTCTTAGCAGCGCCGATCAACTCAACCACACATGTGAGAAAGTCATTCGGTGGCTTGCGTAAGGCGCTACTATCATACACTGGGCTCTTCCTGCGGTCAGACGTGGCCATGTGGAGACTGTTGGTGGCAGCTCTCATCCTCACAACCAGGTTCTTTAAGTTGTCTGTCTCCACTCCGTAATTCTGAAAAAAGTAAATATATACAAAATTAAACTATGGAATTGAAAAAATGTACAGTACAGAATAAAGGTCTAAAGAAAAGCTCTACTAAGTTGTTTGACTCATTGAAATACTTAAGCATAACTTTTGGCTTCTAGTCTCATGGGTTTTGTAGAGTGTTTAGCTAGGGTTTTCACGTGTCATCATCTGATTCCTATCACAGAGAGAGAAGTTTGCATTCTTTTGCCTGGGGTTGTTTCCTGCCATTGAATTCCTGTAATTTATTGTTGCTTTGCATAAACCAAGTAGCCAAGCTCCGTCTTCATGGGTCATTAAGTACAGTGGCCTGGTAAGAAAAAAAATCCTCTTTACAGTATTTGGATTGAAAAAATGGGCTTATAATATAAAATTGCCTAAAAGTCAGCAGCATAAATGTAGTCTCACTGTTACAAAAGAAAATATCCTCTTACAGGGTGTTGCAACGCTAACAGAAATGCTGCTGTTCAGAGAGACGTGCCAGAAGCTAAACATGCTTGCAAACAGAAACGAGGCAATAATGGAGATCTGTGAGTGGTTAGTGTGTCTGTTTTGCTTTTATTCCACCGCCCTCTCCTGAAAAACACACAAACCATTTAGTCATGACATACAGTAGCTAGAAGCACTTCAATGGATCAGTGTTGCTATATATTTTAGCACTTATTTGATCAAAGTATGTACTTTATATATTTTGAGGAGATTAATTGTAATCATACACCAATTGCATCCCACTCTCATGTTGATTTGAAGAGATTTTAGTGAACACTATGGGTTAATCATAATTAGTTGCAGCACCTAAATTGTCATCAGAGGCAAACAAACAGACCATTGAATAGACAAAAATGTGGTATCTAAAAAGAGTTGAGCACAGGTTTCCTGATAAGTGAAGGCTGGCTATCACAACACAACACTTCCTGCCCTCTCCACAGGCTATGGGCAGACTTGACTATAAACACACTATGTGTTTTGCATACATAAGCTTTAATATTTCATGCACAGTCCTATTCCAGTTTAAAAGAGAGCTGCGCTTTGCTGATAATAACATGCAATACGAAGACTGCTGGGGATTATAATTTTGTCAGATTTGTGTTCATGTTATAATGCAGTGCTTCTGTTAGTTTCAGTTATGGCCCCCTTGGTGACAAAAATTACCGCTACCCCCTAAAATCAATTACTATTGAGAACTTGATAGTATTTATGTATTTACCTGTGCAACGCACTATGTGGGTTACATTCTTTATATAGTAAACTTATTATCAAAGTAGATTAATTAAATGAGCTGAGATCATATCACAAACAACTTAAAACAATTTGTAGGTTAAGTTTATTAACTCATGCTGTAACATTTGAAAAAAGACTGCTGTCTGTGATTTTCAATACACGGAAAATGATGTGCAAACAATTCAGTAAGTTATGCACTTCTTTAAGCATAACACAGTAGCACTGAAATCAGCTAGGGTTTCCTGCAGCGCTTTGTTGTTAAGGCAGCCGCCTTAATAACAAAGAGCCACCGCCTAAACTAAAGTTTAAAAAAAAAAAAAAATTGTCCTGTCTAGCTTCTCAGCCAAATCATATAGTTGATGTAGATGCCCATATCAGCTGTTAAGATTTACTTTACAAAAGAGAAGTGTAGAATACTTCTCTTGTTGCCTTATTTTTATTTGACTTTATTAAATGTATTTATAATATCATTTGGTGCTAAACTAAAAAGTCTTAACAAGCTGATACGCTTCGTACTGCCTCTGCCTCTGTCAGTACGTCGCTACGGTAACGGAAACAGCCCATCAACAGTGAGTATTCAGAATAAATGGAGTCAGTGCTCACGGCAGAGGCAGGCAGAGAGGAGAGACGGTGCAGGTTAGCAGAAAGGTGTGTAGCAGGTGAGCATAATGCAGCGGACTCTCCCCAAATTATAATAAACACCTCCCAGTCAACTACTAGTAACATCACTATGAGCCCGTTGAAGTTCTAGAAATATAAGCGGCAGCTCAGCTCGCTCGCAGTCCTTGAGGTGAAGGCAATTAGCTTTTAGCATAACGTTATGTCATTTTGCTGTGTGTGCATGCATGCGTGTATGTGTGTTGCGGACAGTAAAGCCCTGTCTGTTTGAGGGAAAGACAAACAATATTGACCTACATTTAACAACTAAGTTATTTCACTTTACATTTTTCTGTGTTGAAGCAGCAAAAAAGAACATTATGTTAAATGAAGAGTTTCTGTCTCTGATAGTGGATATAATAATGTAACTGCATCATAAAGCCTACATGAACTCCATTGTGTTCAGAGATGTGTAGTCTCTCCTATTGCTATTGTACTATTTTTTCATCTATAGTTGCATTAATCATTAGTATTATAGCAGCTCAGTTTTGAATAGCATGGTCCTTGCTATCACATGTTGATACAAATATAACATTTACATAATAAAAATCAACTACAGGCTTCCCAAATGCTGTAATAAATTAAGCATGATGAGTTGAGCATGTCAGCATGTGCTTTTAACTCTTTTTTTCAAACGCTTACTTACAGTAAGTCATTAATTTGACTTAGTCATTATTTTTTATATATTTTCATATGAGATTTCCAGTTAATTTCATCATCAATTATTACACGTAAAAAAATTGTATTTAATTTACTTTATAAATGCCTATTCCGTCTATTTGTATTTGTGTTTTACTTTCTTTTCTACTGTTGCCAAATCAGTATATTTTAGTTTACCGATGTTTAAGGACAGTCTGTTTTTGTCAAACTAGTGGTATTTTTTCTCTTAATTCTTATACTAGCTTCTGTGTTTTGTCTCCTGTTGTATCGTCCTCATTATTAAGATTAGATCTGTAATGTTTTTATTGCAGCAACAGTAGAAAAAGGCACCTCAAAAAGATAGGATGATACAAAGTGTAGTAGAAGGCATAAAACAAACACATCTGCCTTTCCTCATTTCCTACTATATTTTATGGTGAATCCAAAAAGCTATGTATGCTTTGTCGTACTTCCGGGTCTTTTCATTTTTGTTATCGTCAATTGTTTTGTTTTCTGCTGACAACTCCTTTTTTCTTTTCATTCTTGTCACAAACTTCATCTCTTTGCCTGTGTTAGCTCTGTACAGGTAATCCTGTGTATTTACTACTTTTACTAGGTAGAACATGCAGCAGAACTGTTGATTATATTGACCACTGTTACCACATAGCTGCAGTCTTGTGTATTGTTCTAACATGAATAGTAGATTGTACACAAAAATAATTAAAAACTCAAGGGCTGCAACGATTCATCGATTATATTGATTAATTCGATTTTTAAAAAAAGCATCCATTTGTATTTTGTTGCTGTGATGATTTGTTTAATGAGTAAAATACACGGACATTGTATTGCTCCAGCTTGCTCTGCCGGTGATGTGGTCTGTCTGTGTGGGAAGGGGGATGGTACTTGTGGCGTGTCGATAGAGGAAGGTGGCTCAGAAAAACTAAAGCAAAGTGGAAAGACAACAAACAGCTCAGAGAAGATCAGAGTTTTAAGATAATTTAAAACTGAAAAAGACAGACATCATTGTCAAATGTTTGCACTGGCAAAGCGAGCTTGCATTTCAAAATGTGATGTTACATTACCAGAAATCATTCTGCATATTTAGGAGCAGCAAACAAGCAGAAACACAGTAAAAGCCTTTTTTGGCAGCTCACGCCATCTTATGTATTTGACTTGTTTTCTTCAAACACATGAGAGGACATGTTAGCACCTACAGTTTGAATGTTAATGCTAACACAGTGTTTGCTAAAAACAAATCCAACATCACTCCTCCAATTATTACCTTTTTAAAATGTGTGTATGTGTAATTTTTGAATACATTGTAACTCAATTTATTATACTTTGTCTCTTTGTTTGGTTCTTCAACGTATCTATTACCTGATTCATTTTCATCTGGTACCACTGTTTTTTTTTCTTGTTTTTTTTCTTTTTAACATAAGTAAGCTCCCCTGGGAAAAGTGCAATTTCAATATTATGTGCATACATAAGATGAAAGAATGACGGTCATTAAAAAAAATCTTTTTTTATGTCAACAATTTTCCCTAAAAGTCACATTAAAGCTAGACAGTGTGTTTTTTCTATTAATTAATAGATGGATCAATAGAACATCTCTCCTCCCGACCTGCTATCTGAAAACCCCAGTTTTAATGTGTGAATACCACATGTCATTATTGCGTTACTGGAAAAAAAAAAAAAAAGGGGGGTTAGATTTGTTCACAGATTCTGTTAAAGACATCATGGGTCACAGAAGTCCGGAAAACTTGAACAGAAAGTTCATTGTTCGTCCCTTGACAGCAGTGTGCTTCTGGGGAGGAGCACCTATGTTGCCTGTGGAGCAGCTATGGGGCAGAACATTAGCCCATTAGTCATCTTGATTTAGGTTGGTCCACAGTCCAAACGTATTCAGCAGCTTTAAATCAGAAATTAAAAATGAACAAAATATGCTACCATTAAATATTAGAGACAGAGAGCAAGGTGTTAGTGGCAACGACTGTGCCTCTATTTAAGCTAAATGAATCAGGGCCTTGTTTCCTCCCATGAGGTCTGTGGAAGATGAGGAACCCATTCTTAAGAGAAAACCCTGAATGTAAACGAAACTGCTTCACTGCTTGAGTGTGAGTTCAGAATTTTCAGGAAGTCGAGGACTAAAATGTCTCAACTTCCAAGGGAGTGCAGAAGACTATAGATCAGGGGTAGGCGCAGTAAGCCTCCTCTGAGAACATAATACAGCTGGGGCATCCACTACTCCTTGAAAAAAAGATTTTCTACAGAATAAACATAACTGTTGGATTCCCCGCAACTCCCGTACTCCATTTACTCTCTCAACATATGAATTAAAATAAATTCTACATGTATTCAGCATTCCTTTATCCATCCATCCATCCATCCATTTTCTACCGCTTATTCCCTTTCGAGGTCGCGGGGGGTGCTGGCGCCTATCTCAGCTACATTCCTTTATGTTTTATTAAATGTTACTATTGCGGTGCAGTGGTTTCCAAATTATTTTCTTTCATGAACCCCTCCCTCATAAAGGACATCACTTTTTTTTTTACATCTACCCCGAAATACTATGGGCCAGATTACTACACTGGATGATGGACCACACCAGGCACATTAACATATGGAATGTAGCCCGTGTCAGCTCATCTATCATAGAAAAAACTACGTAAATAGTTCTTAAATAAGGCCTCCCCATGCAGGCAGTAGAACCTATGAAAAGATAATGGTGATACTTAAAGCAGGCACAGACATCTCATTATGAAATACATGTATCCGTATTCTCAGTCAGGATGATTCCTACAATATTTAATAAACATTGAACGAAATGTTTAAAAATGGCCCTCTATATTTATTATTTGGTATGGCATACTTGAGGATCCAACTGAGAAAGGAGTGGGTTTTATCTCCACATGAAACATGACATCATTCCGTATGAGCCAAGAGGAAAAGTGCGCATAGGTGGTGGGACATCACATTTCGTCACATTCCTTAAGCTTTGTAAATATTTTAAACTATTTAAATTTAATTTGGATTTTGACAACACATTGTTAAGCATTAGAGAGAGGACAAAAAAGCCAAACCAAGTCCATTTTATTGTAAAGAACTTTTAAGACAGTACGAAAAACGAAATGCTTACACTGATCAGAACACAAGGACCACAATGTGAGTCTTTTATAGGGCAGGAAGTGATAAAACTCCAAATCAATTCCATCTGGTAGAAAAGCTGGTTCCCTCGCAGTTGGACAGTTTGCAGTAATGCTTTGATGCTCGCTCATACCGCAAGCGCTCATGAATTACACACAAGGAGTGAGGATGTATATTAGGAGTGTATGAAGAGGGAACAAACAAAATGTTGGAAGTGTCTTTTTTGCCTGTTAAGCAACAGACAAGAGATTTCCCTGGTCCTTCTTAATTGGGACAGGATATGACTGCAATAAACAGATTTCCGCCAATTAGAATTATTAGAAATTAACCAAAAATATTTCTATTTTGAGCTAAAAAAAACTCAACCTTCTAAATATATTTTTAACATTGTTAGTGTTCCCTAAACATGAAATAACACCCATATAACCGCCTTCAAACTCATTTAATTCAATATACTAGCCTTGAGTGTGTTGTTTTGTAGATTATAGTACTGTACTTAATGGTAGCCCAGAGGATCCTAATAATGTCATTGTTATGGCCTTCGCCCGGCCACTGCATTGCCTCGACATAGAAATACTTTGTCAGATCCTTCCTCTAAGTTAGGACTAAGTTTTTATTTTTAATTATTTCCACTTTGGTCAGACATTTGCTGTGAGCAGATAGCTATGTGCGATACAAAAAAAAGAAGTATGAAATAAAATTGCTATTAAACAAAAATTTGCGATATAGTGAAGCCGCAACATTTGAAGAGCGGTGGCGCGAGAGATCCATCCATCCATCGTCTACCGCTTATTCCCTTTTGGGGGCACGGGGGGCGCCG
This sequence comes from Nerophis ophidion, assembly GCF_033978795.1. NCBI lineage: Eukaryota > Metazoa > Chordata > Actinopteri > Syngnathiformes > Syngnathidae > Nerophis > Nerophis ophidion. The sequence goes on from NC_084613.1 coordinate 51,545,886, forward strand.
GCGCCTATCTCAGCTACAATGACTATTTTAATTTGATCAGTTTAGTTATTTTTTTTTTCCAAGTTTCCATAACACACCATGATAATTTAAAATGTCAAAATGAATATATTCATCCCATATTTAATTATTGATTGAACGCATGAGAAAAATTACTCACTGACAAATATTTAATAAATGGATAAAGAACACTGGGGTTGATGCAAACTCCTTGTATGGATGCACTTTTAAATAAAATGTATGCACTTTTAAAATAAAAAGTAGACTAATTATTGAAGATTAAGCTTGTTGCTACATGACATTTATCATTTTGCTTTTACTCATCCATACCCCTAAACTGCCTGCTCTTCCACAAAGTCTGCAGGTTACATTATGGGTTGTGGAGCTTCCATACTCGCTGGGCTGTGAAATGATGAGCTTATCTGCACCACTGCCTCCTTTAGAAACTATAGCCTGAGTTGTACGTAAACACAGATGAAGCGAGAGGGGTGGTGTGGAGGGGGCAGCCAAGATGACCAAGGGGCTTGGGTTTTACTAATTGAAAGCACTATTATTTATAATGTTTCTGTTTTTTAATTTTACGAACCAGAGCACAGAGCAGATCGACAGCCTCTAGCACCAGTTCCTGGTGTCCAATTCTTGCCACACCAAGCTCTTCCAGGTCCTGATGCGTAATCTTCAGTAACTGTTCTCCACTGATTTTCTCCCGCTCAAAGTTGCTCACATACTGCTGTAAGCTGTCATCCAGACCTAGAAACACAAAAATTATGATAAAAAATGATTAGCTGTGGCACTAGAATGATGTGTGCATAATTTGGCAGTATTTGGCAGTTTAACCAGGGTGTGTAATAATGTGTGTGTGCACGTGTGTTTGGTTTTGTGTGTGTGCGTGTGTAAGTAGAATGCAGAGGGGGAACAGGTGGGACAGATAACTTTGCAAGACAAACAATCTAAACAGAGCTACAGTTGATTCAGCTAACTCTGTAAGGCTGGTTAAACAAGAGCTGGCTGGCTGGCTGGCTGGCTGGGTGTGTGTGTGTGTGTGTGTGTGTGTGTGTGTGTGTGTGTGTGTGTGTGTGTGTGTGTGTGTGTGTGTGTGTGTGTGTGTGTGTGTGTGTGTGTGTCAACTATCTAGATTAAGATGCAATATTTTTTTGACCGATCCCAGTGTTCGAATCAGAAGGCAACCAATCATAATGTTTAAACTGCAGTATAGTAACATGAATTAACTCACTTACATCCAATTTTTCCCTCAGTGATCTTTTATGTGTCTATGTCAGTGGAAGTAAACACCATCTTTGTTCCAATCAAAGGACGTACAGAGAGAGGGCAGCTGCAGTTGCATGGCCCCGTGCCCTGATTCTCTAAAAAGGCCCGTCAGCTGTGAGACAGTCAAACTCCGACCGACCCCGCCACACACACGCAAATTATATTCCCCAGTACCTGGCAGGATTTGGCATTTTGGTAGCCCTAACTCTATTTGAAATTCAAGTCATAAAGGAACTTGACTTTTTTTCCAAGAACACAAGACTAAGCTGCAGATAAGTAAGAGCTTATAAAATTCACAGAATGAAGTTATGAGACACAACCCACTGGGTGTGCCCTCGAGTCACCAAAACATTTTATAAAAAGCCACATCACTTCGTTACTCAGACTGTGTGCATATAAAAGTACAGGATATCACAGCCATCAACAACAAGAGTATTACATGTTGAAGGATGATACATAAATGAACACAAAAGTTCAGATTGATGCCTTGCTTGCATCAGGCTCATGGAATTAAACTGACATTTTATTCACTTGAATCAAATATTTGAAAGCTCATAAAAAGTTTTTACAGCATCAAAGTCCATTTATGACAGCATTCTTGTTTTTGAGAAACAGTTTTCCTGAACTCAAGTCATCCCTGAACGCAAGTCACCTCAACTGAATCATAGGAGAATCAGTCACGGCTTCACACAAGCCAAATCCAGTTAGGTTGATGACATGTTTCTCATTCCTTGGCATTCTTGAACACCACATTAAGGAAGTTTGGGCTGAGCCCCAGAACGAACCAGCTGTAAGGAAATACAATTACACTTCACGATTAAAGCTTAGAGCAGTTCAAAAATAAGAGGGCCTGCGACTTGTGAGTAAATGAAAACGGCCATAGGAATTTACGTATGTGACCTTTCCGTCTACAAGCAGTAGAAAGGCTACTAGAAAAGTCAGCAAACAATAAGACCTGTTAAGAGTCACATTGTATGCCTTTTTTTAGAGCTCAGGCCAGAAACTCCACCAAGATTACAGAAGGTCCTACTGCATATGAGAAACATAAAGACAATGACAGTGGTACATGCTGAAAAAGTGTCTATATACCACACTTTATGGCGTTAAAATCTCAATAATTACTTTAATACGGAGCAAGTGTCATATTTAGGGTCGCGCAAAATATTAGATAAATTACAAAGATTTGAGCGACAAAAAAGCTTTTAATACTATCGTAACATCGTGATAATGCATGTAGATGACGGGAGGTGAGCAAAATTATTGATTCCCCAATGCATCATGATTAGAACATGGGCGATTCATGAATCAATGGACAAATGTCCAAACATCGATTTTTTTTACGCATGTTAAAGTAACCCTGACGGTACTAAAAAGTGGCATTAATGCTAATTTTCTGTAAACATTCTTGTTGGTTTAGTGGAACTAACCATGGGAGAACCATTAGCTAACATTCTTTTAACGGTATGTGTTTGCTGGACTACTGCGTACAAACACGGATGAAGGAGGAGGAGACAAAAAACTATGCTAGCCGCGGCGCTAAGCTAGTTGAATGTGTAGTAGTGAAATACAAAAAGAATACATGCTTTGTACACTCCAATAGAGGGCTAATTGGAAATGCGTTACTACAGAGAGTAACCAGCTAAACAGGGGAAATTAGCAAGTACATTATAAATTAGGAGAGACAATGATATCCACATAGTACGGCAACAAGTCTGTCAACAATAGACATAAATGACATACTATGACACGTTAATGCGCCACAAGTTGAGGGCAGCTGGGGCCAAAGTGTCTGAAAACTTTGTGCTTTAAAAAGGCACGCAAATTAAATAAAGGATGCCTAATTACCAAGAAAGGACTTTTATTTATTGTTTCACTTAGCAGGCAGCATGTATCTAGTCTTTATATTATATATATATATATATATATATATATATATATATATATATATATATATATATTTATATATATAGTGCAGCACGGTGGAAAAGGGGTTGGTGCATGTGCCACACAATACGATGGTCCTGAGTAGTCTTGAGTTCAATCCCGGGCTGGGGATCTTTCTATGTGGAGTTTGCATGTTCTCCCCATGACTGCGTGGGTTCCCTCCGGGTAGTCTGGCTTCCTCCTGCAGCCAAAGACATGCACCTGGGGATATGTTGGCAACACTAAATTGACCCTAGTGTGTGAATGTTGTCTGTCTATCTATGGTGGCCCTGTGATGAGTTGGGACTTGTCCAGGGTGTACGCCGCCTTCCGCCCATGTGCAGCTGAGATAGGCTTCAGCAACCCCGAACGGGACAAGGGGTAGAAAATGGATGGATGGAGATATATATATATATATATATATATATATATATATATATATATATATATATATATATATATATATATTATATATTAGGGCTGCAATTCTTTGGGTATCCCACGATTCGATTCAATATCGATTCTTGGGGTCGTGATCCGATAATATATTGATTTTTTCGATTCAACGCGATTCTCGATTTAAAAACGATATTTTTTCGATTCAAAACAATTCTGTATTCATTCAATACATAGGATTTCAGCAGGATCAACCCCAGCCTGCTGACATGCTAGCAGAGTAGTAGATTTAAAAAAAAAAAAAAGATTTTATAATTATAAAGGACAATGTTTTATCAACTGATTGCAATAATATAAAATTGTTTTAACTATTAAACGAACCAAAAATATGACTTATTTTATCTTTGTGAAAACATTGGAGACAGTATGTTGTCAGGCTTGTGAGATGCGATCCAAGTGTAAGCCACTGTGACACTATTCTTTTTTTTTTTATAAATGTCTAATGATAATGTAAATGAGGGATTTTTAATCACTGCTATGCTGAAATTATAACTAATATTGATACTGTTGTTGATAATATTCATTTTTGTTTCACTACTTTTGGTTTGTTCTGTCGTGTTTGTGTCTCCTCTCAATTGCTCTGTTTATTGCAGTTCTAAGTGTTCCTGGGTCAGGTTTGGTTTTGGAATTGGATTGCATTGTTATGGTATTGATGTGTAGTGGTTTGATGGATTGCTTAAAAAAATATTAAAAATAAATAAATAAAAATTGATTTTTTTTAAAATGAGAACCGATTTTGACTCGCACAGCGTATTCGAATACCCGTAGCATACCCCTAATATATATATATATATATATATATATATATGTGTGTGTATATATATATACATATATATATATATATATATATATATACAGTATATATACACATACATACATACATGTACAGTCTGTATACATTAGAGGTGTAACGTGTATTTGTATTGAACCGTTTCAGTATGGGGGTTTCGGTTCGGTTCTGAGGTGTACCGAACGAGTACATATGCTAGCAGCGACCGGGCTAGGACAACATATAAAAGCCAGAGCTGGAAGACCCTACCGTCTCGTTAAGATCTTCCGTTTGAGAACACTTTGGCTCTGCGATACAACAATGGAGGACGGAGGTTTGCCGAGATCGTTCAGCAGCTGCTTCTGACAACACGTCAAAAGTGTTGCATCTTTCCTACTTCCGGCTCCCAAACTGTAGTCGAGGAGACACTCTTCCAGGGCTGATTTATTCACGGGGGCAACACCCTTCACTCTACCCGGCAGTGGGTCTCCACAGCTCCGGACTCCGGGGTAAATGAAGAGTCCAGCAATTAATTGCAAATCGTGGCTTTATTTAGGTCTTGCACACATCCAATCCAACAAAACACTAGCCACTCCCACACTCACCTACCGCTCCCTCACCTCGCTCGCCCACACACTCACCTCACATGCTGTCACATATTAAAGGGCCACACACACACACACACACATACATACGCTACTCATAACACATGCTAACACATTTGAAGCGTCACCGCATTCAAGAAGCCTCTCATCGGTGAGTCAGGCAGTGCTAATGCAATAACAAATGTTTTTATAGCAGCAGATTTAAGTCCATATTGCATTAAAAACTAGGGGGGTGGGGGGTGTTGATGAACGTGGACACTGACTTAAACAAGTTGAAAAACTTATTGGGGTGTTTGCATTTAGTGGTTAATTGACTGGAATATGTACTGTACTGTGCAAACTACTAATAAAAGTCTCAATCAATCAATCAAAAAAAGCACTTTATATGTAGAAAGGTTTTGTTAAGAAACCATTCTGAGACTTATCTTATTTAGTTTTTATTTTATATGTGTTGACCACATTAACCCTGGCAATGGACCCTGTGTGTATATGTATGTTATGCCATTGTTTAAAAATTTGGTAGATAAATAACCAAAACATTTACATTTTGTTGTTTTCTTACTTTACCGAAAATTAACCGAACCGTGAACTCTATACCGAGGTACGTACCAAACCGAAATGTTTGTGTACCGTTACACCCTTAGTATACATATATACACATTTTTGATCTAGCGTTTGATGAATCTTAAACTTGAAAGAGCGCTTGGCGTTCACTGGTACATTGACTCGGATTATATATATATATATACAAATCCCGTTTCTATATGAGTTGGGAAATTTTGTTTGATGTAAATATAAAGGGAATACATCCATCCATCCATCCATTTCTACCGCTTATTCTCTTTGGGGTCGCGGTGGTGCCTATCTCAGCTACAATCGGGCGGAAGACGGGGTACACCCTGGACAAGTCGCCACCTACTCGCAGGGCCAACACAATAATGCAAATCCTTTTCAACCCATATTAAATTGAATGCACTACAAAGACAAGATATGTCTTTGTATTTGGACAAGGGATGTTCCAAATAAGTGTTTGATGAGCATTCCTCAACTTTATCAGTATTTATTGCCACCTTTCCCAACTTTTTTGTCACGTGTTGCTGGCATCAAATTCTAAAGTTGATTATTTGCCAAAAAAAAAAAAAGTTTATCAGTTTGAACATTAATTATGTTGTCTTTGTAGCATATTCAACTGAATATGGGTTGAAAATGATAAGAAAATAATTGTATCCCATTTATATTTACATCTAGCACAATTTTCCAACTCATATGGAAACAGGGTTTGTGTATATATATATATATATATATATATATATATATATATATAATGTGTGTGTGTGTACAAATATGTATATGCTGTGTGCACTAAATCCAAAAACCTGGAAATGTCGCAATACTTCATAGGAGGAGCAAAAGAAAGAGCCCTGTAAACCTATTTAAAAAATAATATTTAAATGTTACAAATTTAGAATATAAAGTAATATACACTATATCAACAATACACAAACAATATAGTAATCAAAAATTTATAATTAATCAATTTCTGATCGAATTGTAGCCGCTGAATCGTAATCGAACCGCGAGGTGGCCAAAGATTCTTTGTGTCCCGCAAATTTGATAACGACAAACGAGCGAACGTGTCCTCAATGCAATGTACATTTGTAGTTTATTTTGTGAATATACTGTCATTAAACCTTCTATTTTATTCATGTAAAATACACAATGGATATTATACTTTTGTTATGTTTATTTTAGGTTTATATTTTCAGTCATACAAACGTGAAAGAAGAAGTGTAAAGAAATAAAAGTAAGGAAGGAAAATTATTCAAAAGAAGAACTATTAATCCTCAACAAAAACTGGAGCTTCTGTTTCTTCATGCTTTTTTTCCTTCATACTGTTAAGTAGCTCCACACGCTGTAAACAAGTAGCGAGGGCAGAATAATTAATTTATTAAACATCCACATTTCGATGTCCTGCCCCTGAGCCCTTGGGCTCTTGAAACTGCGGCCTTCTTCATTTTGTAGTTGAATAGCCGTCTGCTACACTA